>NC_050607.1:1442070-1452070 GCF_013368585.1 Megalops cyprinoides | reverse complement strand
AAATCAGGAGTGATTACAGTGATAGATTTGTTTTTCCATTCTGGAATAATAAGCAAACCCAAACACTCGTAAATAATAGGCTCATCTTTCGCTCAAGGGGCTCGTTAGGTTTACTCATTTTAGATTAAGAAATTCTGAAAAAAAGTACAGATATAAAAGCATACAGAAAAATCCATTCAATTTGCCAAAGTAAGCACTCAGAACACATCTTAATTGGCACAGAGAGACACATCTTAATCTTAAATCTATCTATGGCTCTATATATATATATATATATATATACATATACATATATACATATATAAAACGTGTGTGTGTATAGTTGTCCTCATTAAAATTATTTGAGTCTGTTGAGCCCTCTCTTTTTCTCTTGTCCAGCCTCTAGTATTGCAGCATTACATCACCGTACAGAGTCAGCGTGGCTGTGAGCTGGAGCACTGCCAAATCCCTGCACCTGCTATGCTGCAGGGATCAGGACTGCCAGCCTCAGACTGGGCCTGAACCGGGCCTGCACCGGGCCTGAACCGGGCCTGCAAGACCATCCAAAACATGCTGAAGTCCTCCTGCAATCGCTCCGCACTCACAGTCTAACTTATTCCGAGACTAAGTTAAACCACAGGGTTTACAGTCTGGTCTGGGGAAGAGGAACCCTCCAGCAGTAAGCGTGAGTGTGAAGGCCAGACATTATCATCAGCTTCCTCTGTGAGGGAGAATTACAGTAACGCAGAGTCACGGTGAATCAGGTGCGACCTCTCCAGCTGCCCCGCCTGTGTCAGCTCGCCTCACACTGAATCACTTCCAGCATGAAACAGTAACCTGGACTTACAGGAAAGGGAGTTACTACAGCAGCAAAAACACAGGGTCAGTTTGGATCCTGAGACTTTGCATTGAGCAATGCTACACTACTGCCTATAATTGTCAAAGCAGGTCCTGACCCATCCAAACAGAAACTCTCACCGGCACAGGTGCATTGTGGACTTGCTCAGCAGCACACGGCAGCAAACCTGGAGAGGTTACCTGGTGATGACATGTGATGCTTACACTGTGGGAGACTGAGACATTTTCCCGTGGATACAAAACAAGATGGCCTTTAAAGGAAACAGGCTTTCAGGTGAAACTGGGGTCTTTCAGAGCATTTTCCTCTTAGATGAGATTATGGAAATGCTTTCCACTGAACAGTGAAACTATAGATGGGGATGTGATGACAGTGCATTACAGTAACAGTCAGAGCACTGGATATAGATGTTAAAATCCAGTGTGCCCTGGGACAGCAGGAGACACACAGCCTCTCTCTAGCACTGCAGTTCTGGTGCTTTTCTCTTGGCAGCCTTTGTGTTTTGGAACAAATTTTCTCCAGGGCCATTATCTTTAACAGACATCTTGCTGCCAAAACACCCTGGAACTCAGAGGTCCTCTATTGAAAAATCAGACAAACCCCTGAAATTCAGCTGGCCAGAACCGGCTCAACGCAAAACTCTAGATGTTTCTCTGCCGGAGCGCAGGAGCAGAGCCGAGCGTATATCTCATCTGACTGGATAAAATGGCCCAGTTTCCACCTCTGCATGTCTTACAGGCAAATAATCCTGTTACTGTACCTGTGATGAAGTCATTTCTGCAACTCTCAAAGCCAAAGTGTCAAAACATGTCCCTGCAACATTAAACAAGCAGAACTCACTTTTTCCCCTGTATCAGACACATATTTCCTCATGCTAGGTTATCACGCAAAGCCACACCCAGGTGGGCAGGCAGACCTATTCCTCCCACTGCTGAGGCAGGGGTTGTGGGAACAGCTGTCTGTGAAAACTAGGCTTTAGCGGCGCGGCATCTGGCCCGGGCCCGTGACCAGCCCGCGTCTGCGTGTCCATGCAAACACGCCTCAGCGGGTCTGGCGACTGCAGCACCCCGCTCCTGCGAGCACCGGCCTCCTCCACCAGACTCTGTATCAGCTTAATCCACTCGCCATGGGAACGCGCTAGCAGAAACCCTGACAGCCGCATTACACAGGCGTTACAGCAGAGCACCCGTCGCAGAACACAGACACGTTGTCATTGCAATTATTGCTAATGGCTGACGCTGGCTCATCAGCACTGGCTGACCAGAGCTGCCTCTATCAGTGCCTTTTCTCTGCGGCTTGGAGCTGACACAAGTTTATGTGGTATTATTCCAGTCAGCGCACGGCGCCAAACTGGCCGGGGGCCCTCAGTGTGCTTTCAAAACTATCAAAACTATCTGTCATAGTGTCTGTGGAGCACTTCTGTCACACAGGCCCAGAGTAATGGAGAGGGTGACGGGGCCAGCATTGCCATGGCTGCAGCTGTACGGGCCGTTTGGGGGTGTGGTACTCAGGGAGGACAGAGCCGCTGGGGGTGGCAGGTGGGGACACCTGTGAGGTCTGTTTCCTGCACTGTACTCCATGTCTAATGCAGTTCACTCTCAGCCCAGGACTCTGCTCCCGTGACTGGGAAAGAGCTCCCATGTGCAAGCAGGTGACCCGCCTACCTAGCATCCTGTTTCCCTTTCTCTAACCCTAATCCAGCATCCGGTTTATCTCAAAGCCTGGCCAGCATTGCAGATAAACCAGCCAGAAGAGTCATTGAGCCAATCACCATTCAGCAAGCATGAGGGGTCACCAGGAGCTCCACACACACAAAAACATATATATATATATATATATATATATATATATACAAGCTGATCTTACCCACAGATGCCACAGAGAGTAAAAAATGGCTTATGCTTTGACATGCACGTGGGTATCCAAAGATTTAAACAAGAGATACTTCTGTAACTTATGCACAGGCCTACCCATAAATTCGCTAAAAACACCGCTTTCCAAATCAGACTCGGTCACATGACGTGCACTATCGATTATCTGTGTAAGTTTCAGAACCAAAAGTAAAGTAACTCATTAATTCTGATCGAGAAGGTTCCAAATACGTCTCAGCACAGTAACACGTGTTAAAACACTCATATTTCCTCATAAACTTATCACACTTTCTTGAGTATGTCAGTCTGTTCTCTTAACTGATGTAATTGCAGCATTTACATTCATCTATACCAATTAGAGGAACGTCACTTGCAGAGTCTCTTATTTTAAAAGCATGCAATTAAGCAATTCGCTGTGCTAAATATGAAAGTAAGTAAGGAATTTACTTCAGCTATATTCATAACTGATGATGCGCGTGCTTTCGGGCAGGTTAACATCGCCGGAGTAATTCAGTCTGCCCAAATCAGCGACATCATTTCATCTGAAAGTTCCTCACTTAAGAAAAAAAAAGAGCATCGTTCAAGGCTCAGTGAAGCACAGACACGCACTTATGTTTGGTTAATAAAGTACCGCTCTTATAAAGAACGAGTTTCCAATGCATATATCATTTCAGCAGCGCTTTAGGGAGATACTCACGTTGCCCAATGAGAACGCTGTATAAAGAAAAAAGGATCACGACGGAGGGTCCCATTGACAGCAGAGTAAGTACTGGTCCACAAAAATATATATATACTGGTCGCCCCGGGAAAGCAGCTCCTTTTAACGTGTATCCAACCTTGCTGGTGTTTGAATGAAGGGAGGCAGTGAGCAGAGAATGGGACACTCGTTAGGACAGGAGTGATCCGCCTGAAATCAGCGCGACTGTCTCGCAAGGAGACTCTGATTACTCTGTCTTTGCGGGCGGGGGCAAGTGCGCAGCAAGACTGGTGCCTCTCGGCGCACTGAACCATCACATTTCAAAGTGCCTCTTACCTAAAATTTACGCCTTTTATAACAAAAACTTTAGCTGAGACACAGTGCGTTTTTAATTAAAAAGGCTCCACTGTATAATGTGCGTATTGTCCATAAATCTTAATGGTTAATATCAACGACCTTATATTAAAGCGCTCGTGAAAGTAAAGCAGTTTGTTTGTCACGATACACAAGGCTAAACATTTGTATGTGATCAATTCTAGACAGGTGATTAAAAGATTTTAAAAGTTTTGTATGCCTTAGGTCTGACTGCCTTTCAGCTGAAAAGTATTTTCAAGTACTTCGGTTGTTTAATTATAATCCCCTGACTACTCGCTCAACATCTGGTGTGGTTTTGTGGTTACGTAAATATCTGGTGTGGGAATGTCAGTAAATTGGATATTTCAAACGCACGGGCTGTAGAAAATGTCAAAACTGTCATACATAGCACACATTTTGTGATGTTTCAGAGCTCTATTTGACTCACTTGTCTTCTTGGCAGTATCAGAAAGTACTAAAAGTGACAGGCTGGAGAACTGATAGATTTCACAATAGTGAAGTTTTTAGACCCATATGGTATTACAGAGCGCATTCCAGCACATGAGACACAACTTCTGGAACTTTTCTTAAGTCTCAACTGCGGCGAGTTACTGTATATGACGACAGCACCGCTCGGAGAGGTGCGGCGCGGAGAGTTACCCGATACTGCGGCGGAGACAGACAATAAAATACGGTGGGATTTGGAGAAGGGGGCGCCGTGCATACCAAGGAGAAAAACACTGCTGTTGTGATGCAAGAGGCATTTTACCTCTCCTGGATCTACTCTATCCACGATCATTGCTTGCAGATATGCGGGTCTATTAATTTATTGGAAATGCCCTGGCTCTCAAACTTCTTCCACCAGCCATTTATATCTGAGGTGTCCGTATGCGTCATTCAACAACATCTAATGGTTTGTTTAATTTCTTCCACTAAAAGGATATGAGAGACGTGTGTGATGGACACAGTTCACTCACACCTGGCTACTGGTGGATCACTCCAAGAGTCTTTTACATATAGAGCTAAAATCCCTGTGGTTTTGGAAAGAATTGTTTTAAACACAGCCCTAACAGATAGAAATATATTTGGATTCAATGCTTCAAAAGATTGTAACTATTTTTAAAAGTTAGCCAACTTTCCATTCTGCGATGGCAAAGCGTGGAGTAGTCATGTATTGGTGTGAAAATAAGGACTGAAATGAGGCATTCCAAGCCTGAGGATCTCTCAAACTTACCTGCCTGATCTCTCACCTATCCAACCCTCAAATAGATCTATCAAACTCACCTGCCTGATCTTTCAGCTGTCCAACCCTCAAATAGATCTCTCAAACTCACCTGCCTGATCTCTCACCTATCCAACCCTTCATTATCACTTAACACACAGCATAAAATTAAAAAATGAAACCAAATCATGGAGACTGAAAAGGAACGCTTCTGGCAGGACATGCCAAGAACACACCAGGAGATGGACCACTGCAGGCTTGATAATAAACACAGCCTAACGTTATTTTTGGATTTATTTTTTTAACAAAAAAAAATTGCCCAGAAGTCCTTGCCTCTCTTACACAAACACACACAAAAATAAACATGAGTGGGACAACCAGGGCTGGCGCAGGGAGAAGCAGCCCTAACTGCAGACATTATAAACCTTCTGATACCAGACGAGTTTCTCTGCCATTTCAATCACTGCTGTGGGTCTGGGCAGTGTGTCAGCACCAGCAGCAAATGATCCTCTAATCAGAGCCATATGCCCTCTCCACACGCGTGCTTCCAGGAAGCCGCCATGCCTACAGCGCAGGAGGGATCTCTCAGCGGGAGCGGAGATCTCTCAGCGGGAGCAGGGATCTCTCAGCGGGAGCAGGGATCTCTCAGCGGGAGCAGGGATCTCTCAGCGGGAGCAGGAGTGGGAGCAGAGATCTCTCAGCGGGACTAGAGATCTCTCAGCGGGAGCAGGGATCTCTCAGCGGGAGCAGGGATCTCTCAGCGGGAGTAGAGATCTCTCAGCGGGAGCAGGAGTGGGAGCAGAGATCTCTCAGCGGGAGCAGGGATCTCTCAGCGGGAGTAGAGATCTCTCAGCGGGAGCAGGAGTGGGAGCAGAGATCTCTCAGCGGGAGCAGAGATCTCTCAGCAGGAGCAGGAGCGGGAGCGGAGATCTCTCAGCGGGAGCAGGGATCTCTCAGCGGGAGCAGGGATCTCTCAGCGGGAGCAGGGATCTCTCAGCGGGAGTAGAGATCTCTCAGCGGGAGCAGGAGCGGGAGCGGAGATCTCTCAGCGGGAGCAGGAGCGGGAGCGGAGATCTCTCAGCGGGAGGGACAGAACTCTCCCACAAGCTCCCCCTGCTGCAGGAAGGAGCCATTAGAGACATCTTTATAGTGCCCCACTGACAGCCCCTGCACTGCTCACCTCTGCTCACAGAGCAACATTCATAACCTTCCTGCTTTCAGACCAGCTGCGATTACACTGGCCACAGTGTCTCACTCTAACTGCATGCAGCAAACGGTCATGGCACAGCATGTGTGCTGCCAAAGACAGCGTTACCTAAGCACTCATGCACCATGTACTCTGTGGTTAATTGTTGTGGTAGTATGATGTCAGCGTGTTACAAGTAAGATGACTAACCCAATTTGTATACTGTACCTATTTTACCTTGTACCTGTGTTACTATTTCAGTAATCATTGAATCACCCTGGATATGGGAATCTCCAAAATCAGAACACAAATAAGTAAAACAATATCATCTGACCCACATAAACACAGTCCTAACCATCTACTAGCAAGACAGAAACACTGCAGTCTACCTGGAGCTCTGTCAGCACCAGTGAAGCACTGTTCTGTTTCACAAACACTGCAGAGAGCTGCGTCAGCATCTCTCATCAGTCAGTGACACTGACGGCTACACTTTTATAAGACGTTTTATAAATTGCAGAAACAGTAATTATTATTGATACTTGCCAGTGTTAATTCAGTTATTTCATTAGTTTGGTTTTATCTTCATTTCTAAAAAAATTATTCTAAAAATATTTCCTCCTTGAGAATTTGGGGAAAATTTACTCCCACATTCAGGGGGTCAGTCATGTTTCACCTCTCTGCTGTCCGAAACCCTTGACAGGCATGAATCTCGATCCAGCGCTCCTTTACAGTGAGAAGCAAAAGCACAGCTCCAGAAGGGGCCATCTTGCAAATGGTTTGCATCGTGCCTGAACCCTGAGATGGGAAGTCAGAGTTACAGAGAGTGAGCACATTGTTGTTTATCTAAAACTAAGATAAGAGGTCAAAGCAAAAGACTTTTCTCCATTATCTTATCCTATCCACCTCCTAAACTGGGGTGTGTACTGTCAAGCTTACCATACATGGCTGAAAGTGCCTTTTTGCTTTAAACACATGGCCTGTAATGAGAAGCGGCTCAGACTCTGGTTAACCGAAGCGGCAGAGATCTGAAGAGCGGTTTATGTTTGCGGCTCGTCCCACAAACCCCATGCAGCTCTTTCATTCTGCCCACCCCCCATAAAGGCTTTAACAAGCAACATCAGAACTGAAGCTGGAAGGAAATGACAGCGGCTGAGAGCACTCTTAAATGGTGATAATCTTCAGGAGGGCGCAGTGCTCCCTTTGAAGCATGGCAGGCATGTCCTGCTATGTTTGCGTCACCCAGCAGTAGGTCACTGAGAGCGCGAAACGGGAGGGGCACCCCCCCCGGCCCCGGGGAGAGACACCCGTTTCCCACCCAGGCATTGGCCTGAGCCCTCTCGCAGCTCTGGCCCACTGGGTGATGCCCACTAACTAACCAGCTATCGGCACTTCTTTATGCTCCAGGGGATTCAAACCAGCAACCACTGCTTGCAATGGGTTCATTTCTCTGGACTAGTGGGTGTCAACAGTAATGTCATTGGTTACTGGCTGTGCGTTGCTCGTGGGGATTGGTATGTGAAAAGGACACGTCCCTCTGAAAAGCAAACAGATCCACAGTGAGGCTAAACTCTAAAGCACCATTTAAAAGGAGAACAATGTGAGGCAACAGCGACAGAATTCTCAGAAAGAATGCTTCTAGCAGCGCAATTATGTGTCAGGTTCTGAAACTCCATTTATTTTTACCCTGTAAACAGCTGCAAGTAAACTTGCATGCAGTACACTTTTAAACACATGAGGTTTTATATTTTGACATAGTATCTAAGGTAGAAAGTACAGTACACCCTGCTTCTCTGACTCCCCACAGGACTGCAAATGGGGGAGTGGCTAACACACTCGATGTTTCTATGGTTTCATTCAGAGGTGGCTGTGACTACTACACATTTGAGACTTATTTACCAGATTTTACAGTATTTTTGACAAGTTTTCAGAGAACAATACACATAAACAGTACAATTGTACAAATAAATAATCAGAACAGAATGGCTTTCTATGTCACCATGAAGTAGGTTAAAAAACAGAGGGAGAGAAGGGGCCAGAGGTCATGCTGAGATGCTGAAACGGGCCTGGACTGGCACTCGGACTGAGCGTGGGGGCGGGATTATGACACTGGCTCCTTCGGTTGCATAAATGGGCTCCCATTCCTCTAAACATGTTTGTGTCCCTTCTCGCTTTGCAAATGGATGAATATTCTCCCAGTAACTATTAAACATAATGTACAGAGGACACTGTCTGACTGTGAAAGATGACTCAGCCTCCCAGAGGGCAGCTGCGCAGCTGCAGATGGGGTTTCTGTGCTCAGCCACGGCTGCAGAGCTTCAGCTCCGCCTCCCGCCAGCCTGCGATGCAGAACTCCAATCAGCTTCCGTTACCCTGCTTTCTTCATGTGTATGTGCAAATACTCCATTCACAGAACTTAGCATATTTTGGCAAATAACAGTACTGGAAGTACCTGTGCTCCTTCTGGCTGCGGTTGTTTTTAGAACAGGTGCTGTACTGTGATCCGCAGTGTAAGTTCGGGGTGTAAAAGGCAAGTGTTGGCAGATTTCCTGTGTTGGAGATGATTTCACGCCGGGGAAGTGTCCCTACGCTTATTTCTCTGCATCCTCTGCAGGGGGCGTGGCCACCGCAGGCGGGGTTTCGTGGGGTTCAGAGGATGTGCGGGGCCTCTTTGTGGGTGGGGGTTCCTCCTCTGCGGCTGGAGGTGCAGGGGACGTGGGGCTCGCCTCCTCAGCTTTCACCTCAGGGAAAGTCCGCTCAGGGTACAGCTCCTTCAGCTGCTCCTCAAAGTACTTCTCCAGGTTCTTCCCAGCAGCTGCCACTTCTGTGTCCGCCTGGGACGTAAAGGGTTAAGAAGAAGACCAAAAAAAATATCAAAGCGTACTCTGATCTCACGGCCGTATGATCTTTCAGGTCATCAAATACTCCTGTCACTTCTGTGTGTGTCATATCTCAAAGGAGAGGTGAAGCATGCCTCACATCAAAGCGCTCACACCAGGAAATCCCCCTAAAGCTTCAGAGGTCACTTCTAATAGAGGTCAATCCGTGACCTCTGACCTCGACGCCTGTATTTCCTACAGTGAGCTGTACCTCATTGAACTCTGCGCAGTTCCGGAAGATCAGCCGAACATCAGCCACAAACTCCTCTGAGCTCCTGTAGACGGGGCTCTGCTTCGACTCCAGCTTCCTCTTCACGATGGACAGGTCCATCGGAGTCTTAATGACCTCGTAGTATTCTGGCATTATCTACAGCAAAAGGGAAATCACCGTTTACACAAAACTCAACGGCAATCAGCGCAGGATATTCACCTCTTCAAGGGCAGCAGTGGAGAAGCATAATACATGAAGGTGCTTGGCTGAGATTTGCCTTGCTCCCCATTTTCGCCCTTCCTGTCTGTGTGTGTGTGTGTGTGTGTGTGTGTGTGCTGTGAGGGTTTTCCCATGATGCAAAGGGAAGGGTCCTGACGTACCGCTGCGGAGACGGGCTCCTGGAAGTCTGCGCTCAGCTCGTTGCAGTAGACACGGAGCAGCAGCCTCTCGCACTTCTGCACAGGAAAGGGGTGAGAAAAGCGTGAGGGGACACCGTCCACAGTCATTTTCACCACAGAGCTGATCAGATCACTGACTGCCTTTTAGTAACAGCACAAAGTGTGACTTTGTTCTGCCTAGTGCACTGTGATCCATCCCTGCTGCACCGTTTCACTGTCCCTCTGACACCTGCTCACACGTATCCTTAACAGCCTCATTATTGTCATTTGCCTTTTTTTACATCCTCACCCCCTGCACCCAACGTCAGTGATCCCACACATTTAACTGATTACCAATAACAGCCACAGGG
>NC_050607.1:1352070-1437070 GCF_013368585.1 Megalops cyprinoides | reverse complement strand
AGAACACACTAGAAAGCATAGCATCTCTTTTGAGATAAGAATCATATTGAACAGAATACAATGCCTTTCTGCATCTAAACCTTTTTGCACCCTTTGACACAATTGACCACAGTCTACTTCTATCTACCCTGGCTACGTTGGGGATCGCTGACACCGCTCTCCTTTGGGTTGAATCCTTCATCTCTGGATGCTGTTTCAGGGTGTCCTGGAACGGTGGGGTGGGTTGTCTGGACCCCACAGCCCGTCTACAGGTTTCCCTCAAGACTCGGTACTTGGCCCTCTCCTTCTCTTCCTTTACATACAATCTCTCGGTTCTGTCATCTCCTCCCACGGGTTTTCGTACCACATCTATGCTGACCACATCAACGCTTGTTAGAAACCTGTCCTTCTCCTCTCAGGCTGCAGCACTGAGTCGGATGTGCAGATTCTTTTTGTACAAAATCCAAAGGATCAGGATCTCAAAATGTATTCAACACAGCTCCTACTTCAGGTCATCTCCCAGTCCTCTCACAGCTATAACTTCCTCTTTGCCTGTCTTCCTGCCTGTGCCATCAAACCCCTACAGCTAATCCAGAATCAAGTTACTCCCCTCTTCACTCCAACCCCTTTATCGCTCACATCAAGTTCAAAACAATTGGTGTTGGCATCCAAGACAGTGAATGGGACAGCCCCCTCATACCTACAATCAGTCTACAAACCCTATGTTCTGTCAAGATCACTATGCTCTACATCTAGTATTTGATGTTTATTTTACATTACAGTATTGTGGTGTATTTTGGTTTCTGTGTTCTAGTGACTGATGCATGGTAGTATACTTGGCTTCCGTTGCCTAGTCAGGTTGCACAAACTAAACTGTGGTAGGGCTTGCATGGTGTTATGCTCACGCTCACTAGTCTGGGGCTGTTGTGAGTAACTCTCGACAAGCGTGTCTGGTAAGTGCATGTAATGTAATGTAATGAATGCACACAAACGAGTGACCAACGCAGAAAGCTGGAGTCAACCGTGACACTGTGACGCCTTATTGAATGCGCTCAGCCGGATTCGGCTTCATGGCCAGTTCTCAAAGGGTCCACAGTTTAATCTTACCGAGGTCGACGTTGGAGGCCCAGAAGCCTGAGCGACACTGGAAGCGCACCATGCTCTGCGGGATGAAGGAGGGGCTGCACCTGGCTCTCAGCAGATTCTGAATCTGAAATAAGATCTGAAACAGAGGACAAAACGCTCACTACCCACATATTCCACACTTAATCCAGACCTCAAAACCTATGAAAGCATGAAAATATCCAGGGACCCTCGCACACAGGGAGCCCTGACTTCCTTACCAGCCTCTTGCAGTACAGGAGAGCAGTCCCACTGCTGCTGGCTGTCGCCCACTTGGCGAAGTTGATCACATGATCCAGGTGTCTGGACAGGGAGCCAATGTCTTCCTGCTGCTTCCTCAGTCCGCTCTCATGGTCCTTCGTCAGGCCCTGAGGATCACAACAACAGCTCTAACCCCTCACTCTGACCCACGGACAGCCCCGCCCTCTGCATGAAGTTACAGGGAATTACACAGCACAGCACAACACACCACACCTCTCGTTTACAGATCTCTTTTCCATATAAGGGTTAGGCCCTGAGTGGTGTGAAACATCATATCAGCTCAGGAAAACGTGTTTGTGCACAGACAATGACACACCAACACTCAAAGGTAAAAGTTTTCTCATACCTCAAGCTGATTCACTAAAATCTTTCCCTTTCGGTTAATCTCCAAGATTAAAGCACAAATGGACTTCTTGATTTCATTGTGCACAGACTTGCGGTTTTCGTCAACTTGCAGGAGTCTGAAAAGAAATGAGGGGGACAATGACAAAAGTTTGAGCACACCTTTGTGTGGTCTGGCATTCAGTGACATAATGTGCATATACAGACAGAGGGATCCGGATGAGTTGAAGCTAACATACAACTAGGGTCATCCCTATAATAATACTGACACATTATATAGCATTGATCTGATTTTCTCTCTAAGCCATATTTGAATACTCTATACGTGCCAGCTTACCATATACTGTTTGATTCACTCATTTGCATATTACACAGATAAAGACACACGTGCTGTTTTGAAAGTAATAAGTTAGAGGACAAAAAACTTGGAAAACAGGCATGAATGTTAATTCATGCAACACATCTCTCGGTTAAGTGAATTCATCCATTCAATCAAGAGCAGCAGGACACGATACCCATTGTTGATGGACTTGGACACTTCCTCTATGGCCTTCTTCTTCTCCTGAAGCTGCAGCGTCATGCTGACCATGTGATCTCTGTGGTTTTTATAAGCATCTTCTAAAAACTGGTAACTGGATAAAAAGGAGAGAAACGTCAGTTCCTGCAGATTACAGTTTCCAGGGATGAGATTCCTCTGCGCTGGATACAAAATGAAAATGTGCATTTGACTTAACTTTACCGTGAAATGCCCAGTTAGCATCCCGGGCTGTTATGAAAGGGGAGCGAACAATCTTACGTGTTGTAATACATTATTATTGTTGCAATTGGCCTACAAGCATGTAACATTAGTTACAGTAAGACATTAACACAGCTGTTTTTCCTCAGCAACATGAACAAATAATAGAAGCCAATATGAACAGAGGAAAAAAAAAACTGAATGGACACTCTAACAGCTAGCCTAAACACCAACGAAGTGACGGGTTGTAGAACAGGACAGTGAAGAGCAGATGAAGGCCGTGAGAAGCAGACTGAACAAATGAGGAGGAATGTGAAGAGGGAGCAAGATGCACAACATTTATTACACTCCTCAAGATACAATAAAACTGAGAAAGTGGTAAATAATGAACTGTTAGTTGGTGTAAATCTCAAGCTGCCCAAACCCATGTATGAGTGACAGCTATGAGTGACAGGTGGCTCAGTGGCATTACTTGTGGTCCTTGTGCTTTAGTAACTGGCAGTCTCTGCAGGTGAGGCGGTCGCAGGTCTCACAGAACAGCTTCAGAGGCTCCTGTTTGTGGACCTCACAGAAGACCGGCTTCTGGTTGGACACACACACCACTTCTGCAGAAACACACAACGACAGTCAGCTCTGAACAGACCACATCTTCATCCAAAACTTAACCTTCAGTTTCAGTCTCAGAAAGAAATGAAACTGGACTCCAAGTACTGCAAACCAAAAAGCAGAATCAAGGTACCCCTCCCACCCACACCCGGAGGGTAAGGCTCCCTCCCGCACTCTCTCAGGCTGCACCTGGAGACACCTCCTCCTTCTGCCGGATGGTGTGGTCCTTGGTGAACTTCACCCGCTGGTGAGCCTCGATGCAGGTGGTGCACAGGAACTCCACACACTCCACGCAGAAGCCAGAGGCCTCAGTGTTGTCATCACAGCTTGTGCACAGCTACAGGCAGGGAAACAGGCAGTCAGGCACATCGCTGTTCCCTCACAAACACACAGCGCTACAGAGGGCAGCCTTCACCAGGACAGGAGCCCAGCTGTACTGAGGCCTCCCCCACAGTATGAATAAAAGCACACAGTGTTAAGGCTGTTTCATACTGCGGTGTGCAGCTGGTCTGCCTGCGACATGCGCACGCCGTCACCATGAACACTAGTGTTCTAGGTGTGATGGTGTGATTGTAACTGCATGCTGTTGAGGTTGTTCATCCCTTCCTAACTCCCTCCCTGCTCTCACCAACCTGACTGGTCTTCTCCACGGTGCTGCTGGGAACCTCCACAGAGTCCTTCACAAAGAAGTTCTCCATGACGTCCACCTCCATGCACTCCTGTCTGCACACTGGGCAGCGGATCACGTTGACTGGAAGCGCAGAGAGGGACAGCAGTGAGCACACTCTGCACAGACGGATGCACATTGCGGACACTTCCACAGTGCAGCTCGCATCAGGAAGCCACACGCCCCGGATTTACTGCTAGCTTCGGGTAACTTTCTCCAAACTGACTGTATTTCAAAGTCGTGCCAAAACCATGTTTTGCAACACATTGATTTTGCAACATCATTTCAATGATGGAAGAAATAGGCTTGAAATTCTGTCCCCTAGCAGACTGTGTGTTAGGCTTTCCTTTGGTATATTAAACCAATGTATGAAAACTGATTCAAAAGTTAAAAGAAAATGCATGAGATGTTAGGTCCCTTTCCGTTTCTTACAAATACAGTCACCAGAATGGACTCGGCACCTGCTCCCCAGCGTTGCACAGGCCTTTAGAGCTAAGCGCTTAATAATGCCCCGCATCTGGGCTGTGAGGAAAATGACTTCTCTCGGTCACTTCAGTGGCCTAATGCATTTCTCTACACCTTACTTTCTGAAAGAATTAAAAGGGGGGGAGAGGGGGAACGGATTCAGAACCTTATATTAATTTAGAAAAGGTGTGTGCAAAACACAAATTTTAATAGTGGCCAATTATTGGTTATTAGTAGTCAATATCTTACTCGATTTTCACATTTTGGACTGGAAAACAATGTGCTAGCACTACTATTATCTCATGCAGAATGTTCCTCATGTCAGTTAGCAGTGCGTGCATATTTATTACGCCCTCTACATCTTTCCGAACCGGTTTTGGAGAATCCCCTGTGGACTGGCCATTTGTAAACAAGTGCAACTCACGTGGTTTCGCCCCGCCGTCTCGAACCTGGGGGCTCCCTGTTTGATCTGCTAAGACCAGATTCCTTGACGGAGATGGCAAGCACTTTTTGCAGAAAGAATGGAGACATGGCAGCAGTTTCGGCTCGCGGCTGCTGAAATTCAGATTACACACGGCACAGGTATCCAGCAGGTTGAGGGTGCTGTGCTGTTTTGCGTTCTCTTCTTGGATCGGCAAACTTTCTGCCTCATTTTCCACAATTATGACAGCATCATCTGAATCGTTTTTTTCAGCACTTTCATCCATGATTGTGGTTTTTGGGGGGTAAACAGAATGTTTCCGTTAATTCAACCGCAACCAAGTAGTTTACGATATCTAGATACACAAAAGGACCGTGATAAAGGACCACGAAAATTCAAATGGATTCGTCAGTCCCGATCGATGCAGTGAACTAGTCCAATGCAATCCACATCCAAAGCGTCCTTCAGTTTTGTTTGCCTGTAGGATGTTTTCGCGTAGTGTTCCAAAAACGACATTTACTCTTAGCTAGAGTCCGCCAGTACACAGATAGCTAGCCAACAGCAGTTGACACCAATGTGTTAGCAAGCAGGATAGATTATTTTCGCCTGCAGTCGTAGCTAATGTATTTTAGCTAGCAAGCAAGCAAGCTAAGACTATTCCTCACGAATACCTAGGCGATGCAATCCTAATGTGAAGGAACAAAAGAGAAAAGGACAAATGTAAAAATACGATATATTAAAACATCTCTTCTTTTGAGCAGGCGCAAACATCTTCAAAACATTCCAGCTAGCTAGCTAGCTAACATGAATAAGAAATGGATAAGCTACAATAGGCCGCCCGTGTGACTTCCTCAAGAGATCACAGAGGCCTGCTCACTGCTTACAGCCGACCAATGAAAATCCTTAAACGGCAACGACCAATCAAGATTCACATTAATTCAACTGACCAATCATAGGCTGTAGTCCGTGTTTCACTATTCTGATTTTAACGAGAGATGTAACTCGGTGAATCCACGTAGAATTTGGTGCAGCAAGCATTCTCACTGGTGCAGACGGCTCATTAGTCAAGAGAGATGTCATTTTTGCAAAATTTATTACTGTTTAATATCGGTGGTTTCACACGGGGGGTTCAATTAGGTCCAGGTTTTTTCCCAGTGTATATTTTGCATTACGTTGCGTAACAGTGGGGTTTCCGCATGCATCCTCCAGTGTTTTATATTCCTACTCCTCAACGCCAGAGGGCGGTATGCAGTCCAACAGCTACAAAACTCACTGTGGGACAGTATATCCACTGAAGAAGTTCGGGCCAATCCGTGCAAACATGGCTGCGCACATACAGCAAGTGCTATGTAGCCGCTTCTGTTAAGACTCGGTTATTACGATTTAAACATGGAAGAGGAGTGGGAGGAAGAGGTCAGAGGGAAGTTTATTTGATTAACATTGTTAGCATTGATGAAGATATGTTTGAGTTCCCACTGATAAATAGCTCATGTTAGCTAACGTTGTAGAGCATGCACACAATGTGCAAAGCAACTGAAATGTTTTATTTTGCATTACCATGTTGAACTGCTGAACTGCTTTACTTGTTGCGGTAGATTACTGGACTAGTTACAACCCTTGAACAGTGCTCATGGTTCCTCTTAAAAATCTGTCCTCGCGAGAAAAAGAATAGGATGTGCGACCTGCTAACCAGCTAGAGGCTTTCTAAGACAAATTTCCTAAGCAGCTCAGTGGTTGTCGTTCATTGGGTTGTAGTGTTCTGTAGACCCAGAAGCACCAGTTTTCAGTTTAATCTCATTTCTATGTATTGTTTGTGTTTTTTCCCCACGAATCAGGAGCAACTCGTTGTGGTCGAGCTGTCAGGAATTATAGATTCTGACTTCTTAACGAAATGTCAAGGGAAAGTTAAAATTGTGGTAAGTACTGTGTACTGATCGTCATTCAAATTGTGTTATCAATTCAAACACATAAATTAAAAGATTTCAGCTGAAAATGTCAGCAGAAATACACTTCAACACAGTTTAAACAGAAGAATAAACTTAACCAGACTTCTCTGCCTAATTTAATTTAAGGGAATAGACACCGAACAACCTATAATGCAAGTGGGAAGATATGTATTTGCTGGAGAATATGAAGGTAAGATTTGTATGTTGCCATGTTTTTACGGTTATGCTTAATATCAGCATGCCGTTTTTTAATATAACCACTAGATGGCAGCATAGGTCAATGTTGGTCAATGACGTTTTAATATCTGAGTTTAATTTTCTTTCCAGTTGTCAAGCAAAGTGTTAGTTCGTTTAAAGAAGGACAGAATTAACCCTTAGCTAAGGGATTACTCTTTGCCTCTACTTTTTTTCTTGACGACTTGCTTGGTCACCTTACATTAGACTTCTTATGCAAGATATAGTTTTGTGTCATAATCCATCAGTGTTGAACAGGAGAATTATTTATTCATAGATACATTCACACCCTGTATGGTCTTATGTTAATATGTGGTGGTATATGTTTTTCACTCACTGTAACAGATGTCCTCGGTACTTGTGTAATCTTTGAAGAGAACCATGGGAGCGGTGAGTCTTTATCACCTGTATGTGAGTCACACACACACACACACACACACACACACACACACACACACACACACGCTGTCTGGAAATTCAGTCTCATTTTAAAAACTGCTACTACATTACATAAACCATAAATTATAAATGATTGTAATGAAAACCCCTAAGCTCTGTCTTGGAAAATATACCTGCTGAATAAAATTAATTTTGAATAACACATTGACTGGGTGGAACTATATAGAAACTTTATTTACAAAACTAAAATTAAAACACTAAATTAAAAATTGGCTTTGAATAATAATAATAAAAAATTTCAAACCATTCCAGAGATTCGTGTTTCATTCAGTAATATTGTATTGGTTTTCCTCTTCAGAGATGGAAATGATGGGGGTGAAAGGTCAGCTGTGTTCTTTGTTGTGCTGTAGATGCCAGACCTCAGCTCAGGTACAGGTGCCACACCGTGAAGAAGCTGATGATGCAGCGCACCTTCCTCACAGAGAAGAAGGAAGGAGAGCCCAGCTCAGGTGCATTCCCCCTCCCAACCATGGCTTCCAGTCCCTGCTGGCTGTCTGGAGCCGCCCTCTTTGGCAGGACTCTGAACATGTGGTGGTCATGTGGTGGTCGTTTGTGGCGACATGATGACATGCCACTCTTTGTCTGCCAGACGTGTGAGTGTGTGTGTGAGTGTGTGCGCTTAAACATAAAGCTTATGTTAGTGCTGTTAGTCATACTGCTAAGCGATGCAGTTTTATGACTTAATGACCGGGCTGGTGTGTCTTCAGGGCGCATTGAATTCCTGCCGCTGAATGATGGAGCTTTCCCCGGCCGAAACAACATGATCTGCAACTTCCTGCAGGACCCCAGCGGGACAGCGGGGCAGTCCTGTGTCATGAGCGAAAAGGGAGATGCGGAAATTCCCCACAAGTCGGAGTCAGAGGCAGAAGCAGAGGCCAGTGACTGTGAGCAGGCTGAGCTCAGTCAGGACTCTGCGAGAGTGGACTTCCCCCAGAGCAGCTCAGCCTCCCAGGGCGCTGAGGACAGCCTGGACACCACAGACAGCAGTGCCGTTCCAGGTCCATGATCATGTGACAAACCTGAGGAAGTTAAAGGCCAGAGAAGAGAAGCCAGTCAGTGCTGTCACAAAGTGACTCTGTCAGATGCTTCATAAAAATGTGAAGTGAGTTTTGTTAGCATGTGTCTTTAACTTGAAATGATTGTAATGGGGTATTTTGAATAAATACACTTTTTTGTATCAAAGCATGTGATTTTGTGAAAATATTGGAACAGATGTCCATTACTTTTAATGTTCGTAATCAGATGATTGCAGGTTGCGATCCCTGCTGGTACACTACTGTTGTACCCTTCTTGCCCAAATGCTTGCTACATATAATTTAGCTTAAATAGTCATGCATAGCATTTCCTTTTTTATCGTTAGCTATATTCGCTAGATTCCCAAGTGTTTAACCTGGTTGGAGCTCTCTGTCGGTCAGACGTGGTTACCGTCATCGTGAGTATGTTCGGATTACTCACTGTGTACAAGACGCGTTGCTGGTTGTAATACGGTGGATGGGATTTCAGCACCAGGTCTGGTCTAGTGGCCTATAGTTCATTGGCTAGCTGTCAGTCACAAATAATGTTATCACAGATCCACTGTTGACCCATGTCAGCGCAGAATTTTGATCTCGGCCATCTGAAACCTGAAAGGTACGGTTACAACTACAGGTGTTCACTTTTACATATGCACATATAGAACCGACAGTGGTCGTGTCGAGCGAAAATGACATTTTACTTCGTTTTTATTGAGTCGTGTAATTTGGGGCAAACAAGGGCAATATCGCTTTGATAACAAATTGACCGAACGGTTGTTGCTTTTCTTTACATTATATTACTCAAAAACAGTAAATTACTTTAAAAACAATAAATAAATTGTTCCTTAAGCCTTACATATAGCCTAGTTATTTTGACTAAATGTAAGAAATCTTGTACATGACTATGAGTAAGTAGCTACTCAGCAGCTATCAGTCATTTCCTTATTATGCCACAGTTGCTGGGAAATTCCCATCTTTGCTGAGTGCAGATGATTTTGACTCTTTCGTGGGAAGAGGAGGCGTGTGTCTTCATTAAACCAAGAAAACGCAAGCAGAAGCAGCCAGACAGCAGACGCGAAAACGGTGTTGATCGGTGTGAGAAGCTCGTAATCGTGGAAACGAAACTGTGCAGGTAAATCCACGATGTTTGCACTTTTATAGCACTGGGTTGCGGGACAGAAATCGGTCGGATTCTGTAGTTTCATGACGTTGCGATGTCAGTAGCCATTGCCGCGTATTTTTAGCCAGGCGTAAAACAACTCCTGCTTTCATTTTGTCGTGGCTGCACTTTAGCAATGGTCGCTCCACGGTTAATACAAATTAATTCTGCAAATGTTTCCTGTCTAACAATAATGTATTCTTCGACTGGTAGGCTTCTAATGAAGTGTCTCTATCTAGCTAGCTAGTTAACTGGCCAAGAAACCATATGTGAGTGGTTTGTGACCAGGGTTGTTAGCTGGCTAGTTAATAATACTGGTCATTAATTTGTGACTGTGATAACTGTAATCAGCTAAGGTGGCTGACTGTGACTTTTTCCTGCAGGAGCAGCTGTACCAGGTTTGAGCATGAGCGGGATATTCCAGGTGTATGTGATCGGCACGGTGCTATCCGTGGCAGCTGCAATAATCGGTCTGGTGGATTCGGTCGGAGGTCTGATGTACGTCCGGGGACCAGATCTGGACGAATCGGGATACGTCTGGACCCCAAAGCATCCCTCAGAGACCCACTCGAGGGGACCCGGAGTCACCAAGGGCATTGGATCATGATATTCCTCTTTTCATCAATGGACTGTTTTGACTGGATCAGAAACGTGTTTTTTTTCTTGTGAAGAAGTCAAACTCTTCTTTTCTGCAACCGGAAACGTGAAACTTGTTTCCTTGCTTGTTAAATGACGCACGCTTTCACCGAATCTGAAGCTGTTAACGAGTCAAGTTATCTTCCGGGCTGCCGGTGTTGTGCCGTATATTTCTGAGGATCCAAGGCAGCTGATACGGGGAACTCCGCCACTTGTACGGAAAAATGGAAAGCCTGTACGTTAGCACTGCTGAAATACTGACTATTAATGTTGGTGCGTGAAAATGTCCTGTAAATATGTGAAACTAGTTCTTGTTTTATATTCTTTTAAAATATGAAATGATATCTGTTCTTGTAATTAAATGTTTTTGGGACAAATTAATGGGGTTGTTCATTTGCAGTGAAGTTATGTACCTTGAAATGACAACGTAAATGATTTGTGTACAAGGACAAGTGCTTTAGAGTGAACATATATGGTGCTTGCGGCAGATACCTGCAACTATCCAAAAGCTGTATTTATTACTTCGTTGTCACGAAACTGAAAGTTAGGGGCACAGAAATGCAATTAGGCACAACTAATTGTTATTATCAGTGTTGCCAAGGTCTCACAACAGGAAGTCATTAGATTGCCTACCAAATGTTTTTTTAAACAGAGGTGTAACTGATCAACTGATCACTACTGATCTGTTCCGGTGTTCCAGTTGCGGTCTGTTCAGCCCCTCAGTGAATCTCGCTCAGTGAATCTCGCTGTTTGTTCAGTGTGTTTCCCTCTCCGACCACAGGGTGACTTCATCCATCCTCATACTGTGCAATTAAATACATACCCTGCAAAATTTCACATGAATCAGAGGGGTGCAGTCTATTTATTCGTTTAACTCTTTTGTTAATAACTACCATCATTTAGGATCTTCACTGTTGGTAGAATTAAGGAAGGAAGGGCATTCAATCACATTATATTGTTTTTAATGATTCCATTGTTTTTTTTTTTACCTCTGCTTGTCTGGTTGAATTTAAAAGGCACGTCATCTGAGCTGCAGCTTAATGACACAGTTTGTCAGTGAGGTTAGAGATATCTCAAATTGAGCAACAGGGTATCGTCAAGTCACCACCCTATGGCTATAGGAAACACATTGAATGAACTGAACAAGATTCAGTGAACGAGACGTACTGAAAGAGCTGAGGGTGGAGGTCTGGGGCTTATTGAATGAATGTGTATTGAGTGACTCAGTGAATGCATTGTCACACCGAACTGATCGAAATAATTCAGATTAGTAAAATGAGTCAAAATGTCCATCACTTTTCATAATGTCCCTGGTGGCCCTAAAGAGCCTTTCCAAAGGTGGTTTGGATGTTTTCAGTTGCTTAAAACAATTCCGGTTTTGGTGCAAAATAAATACATCGTGGTCAAGCAACTGAAAGACAAGAGTCATTTTTCTAGACAAGAATAGACTTGTGAACAGGTACATGCTGTTAGACACGTACCTGTCTAAGGTATGACGGTGTTTTGCTTAGCAGACACTCTTTTCACACTTCACAGAGTGACTTACATTTTTTATATTATCCATTCATACAGCTGGGAAATTCATGTTTAAAAGCAGTGGCCAAGTGCCAATCAAACCAGCAACCTAACAGGCCTTACCCTTACAACTGTGCCAAACTGCTGCCATATTGAAATGGACATGGATGTGTGGGTGCATGTAAACACTGGATCTCAGTTCGTCTTATCAACATGCTTTTGCTCCACAGCTGCAGTATTAAACCTTAAAAAACTGTTTTAAACTCATAAAGAGGGACTATCCCAATGCAGTTTTTTTTTGGTTTACAATGTATAGCTTTGATTTATAGGCCATTATCCCTTGCCTTGTGTTATTTCTACCAGTAAAGAAATGTCATGAATGATTTGATCATCAGAATAAGAATCAGAATCAGACTTTAATGGCCAAGTATGTTTTTTTACACATACAAGGAATTTGACTCCGGTTCCACTGTCGTTCTTCCAATGATTTTCAAGGTGACGACAACAAATACCATCCAACAGTTGCGGCACAACAAACAACAACGGTACACATACATGGAACGGAGCGCGGATGGAATGAATAAGATATATATGATATAAATGGGAAGAGATACTGTACAGTAAGTTAACAGCTACTGCGTGATAAGTTAAAGTGTACAGGAGTGCAGGCTGTGGGTCTGTAGGCTACATCAATTCGTTATAGACAGCTATTGCACTGTTATATACAGATATTGCACAATGAGCGTGAGATAAAGTGTACCCGAGTGCAGGCTATGGGTATGTACACCTATTGCACTGAGCAAGCAGAACAGAAATGCAGTTGAAGCGTCGCTAGTTCACCAGTTCAAGACTGTGATTGCGAGTGGGAAGAAGCTATTCCAGTGTCGGCTTGTTTTGGTGGGTAGTGATCTGAAGCGTCTGTCGGAGGGAATGAGTTCAAATATGTGGTGGCTACCCATAAGAATTTTTATAGATAGTAGACTTCTCACTATCTCCCTTTCCCTTTCACTGAATATTCTGGGCTCCTTTCATATCATACACAGAGGCATTTAAAGTGATTACGCGAGAAAATAGCACCTGCGGTAATGTGGCTAGTGTTTAGCCAAATATATTGGAATGAGGGCGCCACCCGCTGGAGATCTTGCAAACTTTCCCTGCTGAAGCGACGCGCATTCCACAATGCTGCCACTTGCGTCAAGTTTCGAACTGGTGAAAGAAATGAACGCATTACCTGTCTGGTTTGATCTCTTTAACGTTGTTAATATCTGTGTTCGTTTAAAAAGATTATTAGTTCAACATGTAATATGGCTCTGCAGTTACTTAAAATGGTCAATGGAAACATTGTGTTGAAACAGTAAATATTTTTGAACACTAGAAGCAGAACATAAATAGTCTGGAAACAATGTGTCATTTAGGAAACACCGAGCATCTGCTAAGTGAATGTAATGTAACAAGCTGATCCAGTCTGGTCTGATAAAGCGCTATTTGCCTTCATGTAAACGTTAATCGTTTACATTATGGGAGGGGTGCATCTGACAAAACACCTAGGCATAATGATTTTTCTAAAGAAATTCAGGTAGAATATTTGAGTTTCACCATACAGACTCCGCCCGATAATTTGAGAAACGTACGCAACTAAGTGAAAATCTTAATGTTTTACTGAATACGCTTTTTACCGGAGAGAGCATGTGAAATACCCGCAAGCATGCTTGAAGTTCGCGCCGTTTGGTATTGCGCTCAGGGTTGCCACGCGCGTCTACCTGTGCTCCGACATGTCAAAGTGCCATGGAGACAGAATACTGAGCTGTTTTCAAGACGCAATATGAGGTTAGGGTTGGTTGAAGACGCTTTTCAACTTAAATTTAAATTAGTTGTAAAGTGAGTAATACAGGAAACATCCCTTAAGCACTGTTGTCCTGAAAGTGCTTGATGAATGTGGTCTCTTGTCTCTCATTTTTATCTGTTTCGCAGGAGAAATTTAAGTTAATATGACTGAACAAAATTGTTTTCAGTTTGCGGCCGTATTTTCCAATTATAGGCTACAAACAATCATGGGCCAGTCCAGGTCGTCATCCCGCATCATCACCCTCAAATAGTGTGGAACTATTTCACAGACTGCGCGGTCTCACAAGCCATGCCATCATAACATTACCACCCGGACATCACATCTCCTCGGAATATGTCATGATAAACTCCGAGCAAGAGTAAATATGGCAGCAAAAGCAGTGACCAAAGTAAGGCTGGAAGTATTGTAAGATAAGATAAGATAAGACTTTATTCATACCTAAGCGGGGAAATTTGTCCAGTAGTGGCTAGTATTAAGTTGAAGAAGTGGTAGGTTTGAATTATTTATTTTATTGATATATATATTTTGCATAGGTTTACTTAACGTACTAGCAAAATTTTACTTAAAGCATTAAGTTTTACTTAAATTAGGCTATGCGTATTGGTCCTTCCATGGTTTTACTCAGTTTATTGTTTTATTGTTACTTTTTAATTTGGCAAACGCTTTTTTCGAGAGTGACTTACAAGGGGTTTATTGAGACCTATATGAAGTCTACATCATATATTGAAGATATATTAAGTACATCATATTACATTACATCATTTAGCAGACTCTCTTACCCATATATACCAGCATATGTATCAATAATACACTGGGTTCATTATTTACATATATTTTTAAAATCCAGTCACGTAACAATATGATATTGCGACGTTTGTCACATTAGTATAGATAGTAGTATTATAGTATTCATGTTGGCAACAGTACATTTAAACCAGACGTGCATTGTTTTTTATTATTGGGATGACAACCGCTGGCTACCCGGCATTGCAATTCAGATACCCAACCGCACCGGTTCCCTGACCAAAGCTGAATTCTGACGATGATTTTGTCACCGTCGGCTCAGATTCCCCACACATGAGGGTTTCCGTATCTGGCAACAGCGGAGCATTTTCTAATAAACCCTACATACTTCCATAGTTTGCAAACGTGGCGCTTTCCAGCCAATCAAATAATGTGTATTGCAGTGAAGTGGACCAATACATAGGCACCAAAGGGGCTGTTATTGTAGGCAGTGTTGGGCGGTGCCTCGCATGTGATTGGCTCATTCTGCATTTCTCTACAGGAAACAACGCGGCTAAAGGGTGTATATCCGGCGCTGTGCTGGCTCGGGGTTTGAGCAGTGTTGGTACCACAGAGCAAGACCGGGTGAGTAATTTGCAACCGCTACTTTAGGTAATATAATGTTTCTTTGGCCTGTTACATCGCTTTCGTTTAATCAGTTATTTACCTTTTCCCTCTTTTCTACATTTGTAACTGGGGCTGGTCTTTAAGTCCGCTATCTGTGTGAAGCTGCGGGCTGGCTGCATACTTGCATCTCTACTAATAGAAATGGTCATTGAGATACATTCCATCAGATACCTATAGCGACTTGCCGTTCAGTTTTTTCTTTGTTAATGCTGGCAAGCTTTCTGGCTCAGCAAACCAACCAAACAACATAAGCGTCGATTGTACTGAAATTCTCATATTATTCTGTTACAGCTTTTTGTTAGTTTTCAGTTCGCAGTTTCAAATAACGGACCTTTGAGCTGTCTATCATTATAAAAATCTCATCACCACGATTCACACCCGGAGTTTTACAATCTGGTTCTTTCCTAATAATTGTATGTATTTTAAAACCAATATTCTGCAACATTCCCATGTCCAGATTGCTTCATAATAAACGAAATCTGAAGATCCAGTTATGTCGACTACTGACTTGTTTGGTTGGGGTTCCTAAACTGTTGTTCGGTGACCCCTTGGGAAACTAAAACGTCAGAACAACATTTATTATGAAGCACAAAATACGTAATTTTAGATTGTGATCAAATCTCATTTAACATCTCGAAACAGTTCTCGTCACATTATCTCTATAATTAAACAATGTGCTGGTAAAAAAAAAATCAGGGCATCGTATCATCTTTATAATACACAGGTGATACAGTGGAAGATGCCCGTTTGAATTCCCTGTGCTTATTTCAGAGATTTGCATTTAGGTTCAGTCATTTTCATCCATAGCGAGAATTTTCTGAAATACGACTACATTGCTGCACGCAAGACAGGTTATAGTCAAATTAAAAGCAGGCGGCTGTGACAGCCGCGGGTGTTTCCGAGTATGCCTAACGAAGCCCCTGAGATCGACGAGGTCCTGATTGCTTGTGAACGTTTGCGTTATGATTTCCGAGGTACTGTCGTTTTATTGGGAGTTCGAAGTGAAGTCACACTGCATTCAGCGACCACAGCACACAGAAATTCTGCCAAGTATCGATGATCCTGTACCACATGAGTATAAGATGGTCCCTGTGACATCTTTGATGGCTTTATTAGCAAACGTGCTGGGATGTTCAGAGTGATGTTACTGAGATGTGGCAGTCTGGGGGAGGTCGGGGTCACGGGAGGACAGCATTTACACCTTGGGGTCGTTGGCGCCTGTGTGATTAGTTGTGTGCAGGCAGAGGAACAGCTGTTCCTGGCTGCAGACTTTTTGAGCCCTGGTTATCTTGGCATGCCACGGCTGTGTGAACATGTTCTGGAAACAGGGGGACACAGGACTGCAGGAGGGCAGTGAACGGCAGCGTTAGCCTCGAAATAGAAGCACAGCTGGTGGAGTCCAGCCCTGCACACACATCCCCAAAGGAAGCAGGGCACTGGACTGGCTGCCATGACTGCTCACATGTAGAGCTGTATTCTCCTCCCCCAACACCATATTTGATGAGGAATTTTTAAACTTAGTTATGTGCAGTATGTCCCTGAGCTTAGTTATCTGGCTGCTATGTGCCCTCCGTTAATAATTCACAGGGATTTGGGATATGAGTAAGCCAGCATTTCTTTGTGGTGTGACGGTGATGTAGAGGGTCATGGCCTGGTCTGTACGTGTCCCTCCTCTCTGCTTCCTGTTCCCAAGGCTGTGGCCTGCATCTGTAAGGCCTGACTTCCTGTTCCACGTCTGGCCTGACATGCTGGCAGGCTGTTAAACTGCTGAGGCAGATGTGATCAGTCAGTGCAAACAAGCCCCTGCTACAGGCTCGGCTCAGGCGGGCCGTCCCACCAGGTTCACAGCAGGAGCTGAACAGCAAACTCCTTCATCACTGAAATGTTTATCTTTGAAAGCCACCTATGCTGTTTCTGTGAGAAATTAAAACTCTGGGAAATTGCTTCACTATAAAGTCCATTGGCTTTGCCTGTGTTTGAATTATCCTTTCGCTGATCAGTCTTTTTCCAGATTGCTGCCACCTTCAGTGAGGTGGAGAGTCAGGTTATGTCATCATCATAATAATAATAGTCTAACTGTAATGGAAACTGCTATTTTTCCCCAAAGGCAGTTGAAGGTGTCTAGTCTTTTTTTTGTCAGACCCCAAGTGGGAGATGTGTTAGGCTGAGTAGGGATTGGGATGCAGATGTACTGACATCTCTCTGACCACAGCCCTCCAGCTGAACGCGCTTAAAGATGGAGCTCCGCCCACTGCTGATGTGGTTTGCACTGTGCGTGGTCTACGCCACCAGCAAGCCAACGGAGAAGAAGGACCGCGTCCATCATGACCCCCAGCTAAGCGACAAGGAGCACGATGACACGGAGAACTTCGAGTACGACCACGACGCCTTCCTGGGCCAGGAGGAGGCCAAGACCTTCGACCAGCTGACCCCTGAGGAGAGCAAGGAGAGGCTGGGGTAGGAAGTGTACACCGGCCTGCTGTTGGGAGGGGTGCCCTCACGTAGTGTAGACGTGAACACCTGCAGGGAGAAACAAGGATGTGGTGTTAGGCATAGACAGCCGCTGCTGCAAAGCTGCTGTAATTTTGTGACATTTTTGCACTTCTGCATTTTGAGATGGACAAATTGGATCAGATTCATAGTTACCCTCCAGACTGAGACAACCTGTGCAAAGGTCATGACCTCAGAGAATCAGATGGAGAGTGTGAGGACGCCACAGATACAACATGTTTGGCTTCATCCTGAGCATCTCTCCCTCTCCCTCTTTCTCCCACCCTCTCCATCTCTCCCTCTCTCCTTCTCTCTCCCGCCCTCTCTCTCCCTCTCCCACCCTCTCCATCTCTCCCTCTCTCTCTCTTCCACCCTCTCATCTCTCCCTCTCTCCTTCTCTCTCCCGCCCTCTCTCTCCCTCTCCCGCCCTCTCCATCTCTCCCTCTCTCCTTCTCTCTCTCTCTTCCTCTCTCTCCCGCCCTCTCCTGCCCTCTCCCTCTCTCCTTCTCTCTCCCTCTCTCTCCTGCCCTCTCTCTCCCTCTCTCAGAATGATCGTGGATAAGATCGACGCCAATAAGGATGGCTATGTTACAGAGGAGGAGCTGAAGGCCTGGATTAAAAAGGCCCAGAAGAAATACATCTACGACAACGTGGATCGACAGTGGAAAGATTTCGACATGAACAACGATGGTGTGATCTCCTGGGAGGAATACAAGAACGTTACATATGGCACCTACCTGGGTATGGAGCTGGGCTGGGGTGGAGGTGTGGCCCAGCACGGTTCTGTTCTGTTTCAGCCATCATAGTGAGCGTAGATCTGCCAGCCTCCTTTAATTCTGACGCAGTAGTTTCTCTTTGTGGCTTTTAATGTCATAGCCCACACACAGCTTATCAGCTCTTGGGATGTCATCTTGTCATCTTGAACTTAGAGAGTTGAGCTTCTAACCCGATTACTGTCTTGAGCAAGAAACTAAGCCTGAACTGCTACTGTAAATATCCTGCTGTATAAATGGCCACTATGCCAACAGGGGAACAAAGGTGTGTCCTTCATAAATAATGAATTTGAATGAGGTTTGGTGTTCTAGTAGTTCTGTAGCCTGCATTTTGCGTGCCTGAGATCTGAGGGTCCAGTGTTCTGCAGATGACCCGGACCCTGACGACGGCTTCAACTACAAGCAGATGATGTCCAGAGATGAGAGGCGCTTCAAAATGGCTGACAGAGACGGCGACCTCATCGCCAGCAAGGAGGAGTTCACTGCCTTCCTGCACCCAGAGGAGTATGACTACATGAAGGACATTGTAGTGCTGGTATGTGTACGTGTGAAAGCCCTCTCTGTGAAATGTGGAGAATGGCTGTATCAGCAGACGCTTGCTTTATAAATAAGGACCTTCCTGGAATAACCTTCCCTGTGCTGGAGTGTGGAAACAGGAGGGCTGTAAGATTCACTCCGTAATAACCACTAAACCTGTCAAAACAGAAAGCCTCACAGGCATTCCGTGTGAGAGACAAAATGGATGTGGCTTCGGTTCTTAATTTAGGATGAACTAAAATGAATTTTCTCTGTAGGAAACCATGGAAGACATTGACAAGAATGGAGATGGCTTTATTGATTTAGAAGAGTACATTGGTAAGTTCGCAGGGTGAAAGATTGTGGCTGCAGCCACTGTGGACTCAGCTGTATGTTTATGAAGGCATGTTTAGTTGAAGGCGGATGAATTAAATGGCAGTTTATGCTGGGCCATTTAACGGTGTCCGTGCGCTCTGCTCTGATCAGGCAGAATGCATTCCTTCCAATTCAATGCCAGTTAAAAAGCCAGTTTTTACAGAGAAGGCAGGGCACTAAAGTGAGGGTTAGACTGAAATCCTGAATTATAACCAGCTTTGATAATTCTGAGCAGGGACTGTTGACTGTGGAGTATTTTGAACCCACCTGAACGCAGACATCACCAGCTTCACCTGGAGATGATAGGGAAGATTGGAAGATTCCAGGCGATTTCCTGCTTGCACTCGTGGTTACTGTGACTTGGCCTGTTTGCCACCGGTTTGCAGGGGACATGTACAATCACGAGGGTGACCCCCAGGAGCCTGAGTGGGTGAAAACTGAGCGTGAGCAGTTTGTGGAGTTCAGGGACAAGAACAAGGACGGGAAGATGGACAAGGAGGAGACCATGGACTGGATCCTTCCCTCGGACTACGACCACGCCGAGGCGGAGGCCAAGCACCTGGTGTACGAGTCTGACGTGGACAAGGTGAGCTGGTGCACAGGATACAGGCAGGCTGCAGTCCACACACATCTCCAGAGTTCCCCGCTGCTTAAATTCGTACTGAGATTGCATCATGCTATATTCCCTAACTCAGTACTTTGCTTTTCAGGATGGTCGCCTCACCAAAGAAGAAATAGTGAACAAATACGACTTGTTCGTCGGGAGTCAAGCAACAGATTTCGGAGAGGCCTTAGTACGGCACGATGAGTTTTAAACCCCATCTAGATAGGAATCATTTTTTTAATCTTGACTAGATGAACAATAATTTATTTTATGACTTCCTGCTCCACCTCTTTCCAGCGTGTCCAGTGATACTGCAGCAACAACATCCAATATTTTTGTGTTTGCTTTTTGCAGACAAACTTCCAGTTTTGTGTGTGTAACATTAAGTTCTACAGTGCTTTTTAGTTATCCTTGGTTGCTCTTATTCAGAGTATGTTTGGCATGCAATGGTTTAAAAGAAGCTTGACATGAATATAAGCTTTATCATATTTTGTAATGTACTTTAAAATGCACTGGATTAATGAAAAATACTTCCTTTGAATTGGCTGTAGGTAATCAGACTGCGCACCATATAGTCAAATCATAAGTGTCTTGTATTTGACCTGCTCAGCAGACACTGCTCTATGTATGTGTGGTAATGAAACCATTAGTTACATTAATTTCAGCCTTTTCTCCCTTATAGCCTTACGGTAGAAACTATTCTTGATTTTTTTTTTTGCACTCCCTTGCCATTTTGTGGTACTTTTATTTGTATTTGAATACTAAGAACCAGTACACATTAATGAGAATATTACAATAGTCAGCTGGTTTCCAGCTTACATTCCTACACCTGTATTCTGTGCCTTTTTGTTTTCTAAGAGTTTTATGTCATTAGGTGGTTGTTAAAGGGGCTTGATGCCTGTTGGAAAAAGCTAACATTTCCACAAGTGCTCTTTCTCCTACAGTAGTGTATGTCCACTGATGCAGTCTGTCCTCTGAAGCCAGGCTTTCATGGGGGAACATGGAAGTGTTACTGATGTTTTTTTCTGCCCAGTTGTCTTTTCTAACCACTGATAATTAGTTTGCAAAAATAGAATTTAGACATTTTGTACACATTCAGTGCAGTGCAATGTCATTGATATGAGATACTTAACTGTAAATATATTGAAAGCCTCTAAGTTTATTATTTGTAAGCAGACCACGTGAACACTAAGGTTTTGAATAAGGTTCTGTAATTGCCATTGGACAGACTTGTTTCTCAATAAAAAACAACATTTGAGAACTAACCTGTGCCTAATGATTTGGTTGGAGGTTTTATGTATTTAGTCAGGCTTAAATGTTGCACAGCAATTTGTTTTGTTTAGAAATACCATAATTTCAAAAAAGGTCAACATAAACACAGAAGAATTTCCATTAACATTTTTAACATTAAACTACCTAGCAATACCACATGCATCTGGTTTCATATTTTATAAAAGTTACTGTGGGGAATTATTCATGTGATGGACTTTTAGTCTTCTAATACTAATCATACTCCAATGCTAGTCATTCATTTCAGGGTCAAGGTATGTATTTGGAATCAAAAAGGCTTCAGGATGGTGTTATTTTATATCCTACTTCATGCATCCTGGTGAATGCTCATTGTGTTTTCTTTAAATGCCAAAAATTAAATTCCATAACTTTGATTAAAAGTGCATCAGACAATACAGACCTTTATTTGATCTAAGCAAGTTATAATACAGCAAGAAATCCATATGCAGTATGTCTGAAATTATGACATTCAGTTGTATCTTCGTATTAGCTAATCTACAGTTGTTTTACTCTATTGGGTAAGAGCTATAACGCTTTGTCCCCCCATGTTGACTCTCTTTTACTCTCTATTCAGCAGAGAGCTGCTTGTTTGTGTCAGTGTGGTACGGTGGTTAAGGAACTGGATTTATAACTGAGGGCGAGTCCCACACGCAGGTACTCAATTTAAGTTGCTTCAGTAAATATCCAACCCGCAGGAGATGATATGTGGAAGGTAAGATGCTGAGGTCGCTCTGCGTTGGGATGTCTGCTGAGCAAGTGAATGATTTTAACTGACAGTTCTTACAGCAGCAGCAAACCGTGACAGACAGCAGTGCAGTCAATCTGCTGCAGCGCTGGTAGCGTGGGCTGTGCTGTGATTGGCTGGTTGGGATTTGCTGGCAAAGAGAGCTGTGATTGACAGGGGTCCTGCAGCAGGTGGTGTGTGACTGTGCTGCTGCTGTTGCTGCGTCTCTGCGGGTGCGTCGTCGGGGCGTTGCCATGGCGTCGATGTGGCGCTCAGGCGGTGCTGACAGACGAGGTCTCCGTTTTGCTGGACACCTCAGACTCCTCTGAGATCTTCTTCCCGAACACTGTCTCCATGATACAGGCATTGAACTGTGGGACAGAGAAAGGAAGGCACCTTACTGGACACTGGGTGTGATTTCTGGCCTCTTCCCAGCGATATGAAACACACTGATCTGTCCTGTTATATGCAACTCGGTGTGCTTTGCGAAAGAGCCGCGTCCTGCCTGACTGAACCACACCTGTGGACTGTGAGCCGGGTGATAGCTCGCGCTGGAATGAGCCGCACACCCACCTGCTTGTTCATGAAGCAGTAGATGAGCGGGTTGTAGACACAGGAGCTCTTGGAGAAGAGGGCGGGGATGCTGACCAGCCTGTAGTCCTTCTCTGACTCGTGGTCCAGGGTGAAGTACATGGCCGCGATGGCATAGGGGGTGTAACACACCAGATAGGAGCTCACCATGACCACAATCATCCTGGACACCTCCTTCTCCGCCTTCTGGGTAGAGGCCGACTCCGCTTGCTGGGCGGCTACCTGCCACAGGGAAGAGGCGGGGCCAGTCAGAACGTTCCGGCTCATTTACCTGGGCTGATGGGATGGCATTCGTTCACATCCTTCCTGTTGGTACAGTTACAGTACTGGCACCCATGAGTGGCTGCACCCCTAAATTACCCATAATCTGAAGGTGACCAAACCCTGTAAACTCTGCCTCACTGGCTGGATGACCAGGCCCCAGCTTCCAGAGAGAAAGGAGAGAGGAGAGGGAGGAGGACTCACGGCTCTGAGGGCCCCCAGCGAGAAAGGAGAGAGGAGAGGGAGGAGGACTCACGGCTCTGAGGGCCCCCAGAGAGAAAGGAGAGAGGAGAGGGACAGGGACTCACGGCTCTGAGGGCCCCCAGAGAGAAAGGAGAGAGGAGAGGGACAGGGACTCACGGCTCTGAGGGCCCCCAGAGAGAAAGGAGAGAGGAGAGGGAGGAGGACTCACGGCTCTGAGGGCCCCCAGCAGCTGAGAGTAGGAGAAGATGATGAGGGACAGAGGAGCGATGTAGCTGGTGACCATCAGGAAGTAGGTGTAGCTCACGGTGTTGTACTCCGTGCCAACAGTGTACCAATCAGGCCCACAGGAGCAGCCCAGACCCTCAGGGATGTATCTGTGACAAGAGAGGGGTGACCGTCACTCCAAAAAGACCCATTCTCACCCCATTAAGTTCATCTACTCTGAGCTATCTGCTGTAATGGAGAAAACTCCCTACCCTACCCATCATACCACTTTCCAAATCTAATCATGCATACCTGGCTATATGATTTACAGCCTTACCACTCCTGCTCCTACTCATACTGAAAATGGTGATTTGGAGATCAGCATGAGGCCGTCTGTCTCCAAGTGATTTTGGTCTAAGTACCTGCTCCAGCCAAAGAAGGGCGGTGTGGCTGAACCAATCCCCATGACCCAGGTGAAGGCCACGCCCATTAATGCTTGACTGTTGCCAAATTTGAAAGTTCCAAATGGTTTGCAAATGACGACGTATCTTTCGAAGGCGAGGACAGCAAGAGACCAGGCAGTCACCAGAGCTGTAAGGAAGCAGGGAGATAACGTCAGTCACCACACCGTGAGCACTCTGAGCTGGGAGGCAGACCTGATTTAAATGGTAAACGATCAGTATGGTAAGGATAAAACATCGTCTCAGCAACTGAAGTACAAGAGCATCCCTCTGCAAAGCACATGTTACTGAGGAACACCCAATTCTTACGAGTCTTAAAAGATGTGACTGTTTGAGGTGTAAAATAAATGCTTCCCCAGGTGTCTCCCTTCTGAGGCCACTCATCTCAGATTCCTCTCAGATTGGTCTCCAGGTTCCTACCTGCATCCCAGTGGTGGAATAAACTATCCGATACTCTCATCATTTCAGGCTCACTATTGGCCTGATCTGTGGCAGCTCTTTCATATCCCTGTTATGGAAGTGTGACAGTGTGATAAGGGTATAAATAGGGTATAAATATGTTCTCCTTTGAGATGATTGTTAGCCTTTATCTGCATGTCATGTGCATTACATATATATGCCTCCATTAATAGCACTTGGCTGTTCTATGTACATGTTGCTACTGCTCCTGCTTAGCGTATCTGTTCATGTTAGCACTGTAACTTGCTGAATGTATACCATAAGCAACTATAATAACAGTGCTAACCTGAGGCTCAGGCTAAGGACCATACGGCCCATTCTAAATCACTGAGCAATGGCAGTAACATAGGGGAAAATCCTGATCTTCTTACAGGCAAACTTTGGGATTAAGACCCGTAACACCCTTCTCTTCTGGGATTACCCTGTCCCAGGGCACTAATCCGGCTTGCTGGCTCTGAGAGCACCTGCTGTAAGTGGCCAGTAGGATGCGGCACATTGGCTGTGAATAGACTCACAAACATGAGCGCAAAGCCCACCCTGAGCTGTCACAGGTGTGTGTCCTGACGACATGGCTTCGTTTTTCACGACTGACAAGCTTGCCATTTTCAGTAAAGATCACACTTCATTAGTTAATTCTGCATCAGTAAATGTCATGTCATTCCGCTTTTACTTAGTCGTGTCTAACGTTGCACTACTGTCACTTTGGGCACAACTCTCTCAATTAAAAAAAAATCTAAAAGTGCTCCTTTTGCTCAAACTAAAATAACAGTGTGGAATGCACACAGATAAGGCTATGACAGCAGATGCAGTCAGATAAAAAAGATCAAGGGGGAGTTGAATGCCTCCAATGCTATCACATTGCCTTGGCCACCAAGTTGCTAGAGAGGTAGAATAGGGCCACAGGGCTCTGTACGGCCCATTTAGCCTGGGGGCACATGGGTACATGGCCCTGAATACAGAGTGCAAGGCAGAGTCGCATTCCCGAGGAACTCTACGCCTACAGCTGTCAGATGGGGACCCCAACCGGCTCACCCTCCCTCCCCTGCCCCCCAAACCCTGCCTCACCCTGGGCAATGTGTTCCTGCAGTGGCTTCAGTCACAACTGTGGTCTCTACTGCTGTTTGCCAAATAATGTGATTTGAGGCGATTGAGCTGGATTGTATTGCTGGACCATGGTGGATAATGCAGAGTTTATGTGCAGAGAGAGAAACGGAGTCCTTACCTGCAATCGATCCCATGCAGGATTCCATAGCACACAGTGTGTGGCCCAGAAAGTAATACCCCCTCAAACTGGAGACGAACACCTGGCTGACGGAGAAGGTGACGAACACCCACCCTCCCACCGAGATGTTGACCAGGATGTAATTGAGCGGCTGCCGCAGCTTCTTGTACTTTATGGTCACGAGGAGCACGAGGGAGTTCAAGGGGAAGCCGCAGAAGAAGACGAAGCCCATGAACGCAGCTTGGAGGTAGAACACCCATCTCGGTGCCAGGTGGTACTGTGGCCCCTCGAAGGGACTCACTTTCGAGATGTTCTCGTAGAGGTAGAAATCTTTTGCCATCCTGCGGTCGTACCTGTCCTACGAGCGAAAGGGCCGAGGACCGCGCGGCTCTTTATAAAGGCCTGAATCACCGAGCGATGGCACGAAGACACAGACAAATCCTGATCTTCTTACAGGCAAACTTTGGGATTAAGAGAAGATCCTTCCTCTCTGTCCTTTAACCCATTTTAGGAGGCTAATCTTATTTACTAAGACTGTGTGCTGCTGGTTTGACTCGTGAAATGGAACTAGCTTGGATGGGCTTATGTCACATAATAATGGAAACAACTTTCAAACCAATGATAATAATATGACACCATATTTCTGAACCAGAGGTCTATTTAATCCTATTTGAGCTACATGTACTGGACGTCAAAAAGACACATACTGAAGTCGTGTATTCATATATTCACGCTCAATGTCACACACATAAACTGAACTACCAGCATGGTATATTATCACAAACTGCTTTCCGGTACAGGGGGTTAAAGTTTTCGTTTGACTGTTACACATGTTGTGCCTGTATTAAAAATGGCTGACTCATGAAAAGTCACAGAAGGATTAATTTAAAATTCTGCGTGCGTGTGTGTGTGTGTGTCATTTGACCAACATTATAAGCCCTATAAAAGAGGCTGTCATAGTCAAGCTCTGAGCCCTGACTTTTTAGTGATTTATGTTCAATAAATACATTATTACCAATGAACATAACGTTCTATGTTGGCTTCACCTGTGTTTGGTTTGAGACAGATGGAAAACCCATACAGAGTCTTCAGTGTGTGGGAGTAGAATACATGTGAACAAAACCATCGCAATCAGCCCAGTGTAATATCTGACAAAAAAGATTAGCAAGCCCCAAATGAACACATCCTTACCATGTAAATACATCAGGAGAAGGAAGTCACTCCCTGGAATTTTTGTCAGTAAAAGTGTCGTCATTTTCAATCTAGTGGTCTCATCAAATCAACAGTATCTGAACATTTAGGCCTATATCCCTGAACCGTCATAATGCAAAGGCTCACGTTTTAGAAACCAGCGGCAGAGAATGGGCAACAGCACATCATCCAGCTCAAATTCAGGAAAGCAGATGCGGGGTGGAGCTGTTCTGTACTGACCAGGTCAGCAGGGGTGGGTCTGTGCTGCAGTAGAAACAGGATGGCTGGGTGGTGTGTGGTAAGATTCGCTTTGATTACACTGCTTTACCGTCTTTGAAGGAGACTGTTTTACACAGCCAGTGCAGTAACACTGCAGCTAAAAAAATCATTTTTTTCTTGCAAAATGTTTGGGGAAACTGGGCAGCTGTACCTCTGCCTAATCAGAACAATACCTGCTGGAATTCACTTCTTCCAGAATCTGGCCCCCAGCTGCAGCCCTGAGTTACACTGCTGTAGAAGCAAGAGTGAAAGAGCCGGAGGAGTGTTCGCCCTCAGCTCTGTATCTGTCCTTATCAGTCTCTTACATCTGACTCATTCTGCAGCTGACATAGGTGAGCAAACCGCTGAGTGCCCTGCGGTGCACCCTCAGCGGGGCTGGTGGGATAACCTCCTGAGCAGAGCCTGGAGAACACACACTGCAGGCCAGTAATGGGATCACCGTAATCTGGAAATGAGATTGCTCAACTGATCTCCTAAACCGCAGTAAGCGCAAGGATTAGCCGCAAACTCTGGGTTTTACATTCTTAGTTGATATGTGGCTTTCAAGGTTGCGCTTGCTAATCTGAGGGCAGATGAGCAAGTGTTAAACGCTAAAATCGCACATTTGCGTCACCCTCAGTCTGTCCCTCACCAGCACCCCTCAGCCTCACACTCCTGCACTGCTCTCCTCCCTCAGTATCCTGCTCCACTGACCACAGGCTCAGCTCCTGTTCCTCTCCTCTCTGTACTACATTTCCATCTGCTGCAGGTATCTGAGGATGTGTTGCTTTTATACCTTTAATAGGTGATCCCGTGCATGTTTTAGTTTTCCCCTTTGAAAAGTTTTGCAGTGCAGCATGCACATAGCTCCATCCTGGCCTGAGACTGTACTGTCGGCCAGCTGTGAGCTCTAACACAAGGGCGTGGCACGATCCGGCCTGGGGAAAATCTACAGTCACTCAGAACACAGAGGCCAGCAGCAAGGACTCACATTGTTTCCAGTTTGAGACAGAGCTCAGGGTCTCAGTCACAGTCCGTCTTCAGATTCTGCATTGCCGACACTGATGTGTCTATCGGCATCTGTGTTCCTTCATGTGTACAGAAGCAGTGAGTCAATGCTGTAGCTGCTATCTGTCCGTGTCTGGGAAACGGTGTGCTATCAAGGCTAAGGAATGTGAAGGGTCTTTAAGTGACCTTGACTTAACTTAGCATTTCACTGCAGTCAAAGGCTGCATTGAAAAGGCAATGCTGCATTTGCTGTGCTACACTGCAGTTTTGGTAGCTGTCTGCACATTGTGTTGGTGTGTTTGGGAACATATACAGCATGAGCTGAAATAAAAAAATGATACAGTGACTCATAATTTATGAGTCATTATTAAAAAATGTAAAAACGATTTCTCCCTTGAATGGTTTCTCTTTTGTCTTTACTTTCCTTCATTTTGTTTTCATTTTTACAGGTTACAAGGTTCTTTATTTGTCATTCGACATGTTAAAAACACGAAGAACGAAAACTGTTCCCCAGGACCAGCGTTTAAAATAGCGTTCCCAGCGTTTAAAATAGATAATAATAAATAAATAAATAATCAAAACCTAATATTATATAATACTTAATTTTTAAGTAACAGTGAAGAGCCCCATGTGTTGCTGTGTGGAAGTCTCAGAGTGGGGCTGTGCAGGTGAGTGCTCTGTGTGCCGTTCACTCCTTTCCTCTGTACAACCCTCTGCTCTCGCACATTCACTGCGATGGAACATTATATCTTCTACAAAACTGGGCTTTGATAGCATTCTCTACCACAACTCAACACACTATTTAGAGTATAAAATTTCTACTATGTCTTGCTGTTTCACCAGGAGTTTAGAATGAACACAGGTGCGTCTGTTAGTTAAAACTTTGAACACTGCAAATTGTAGTGGCTTCCAGCTGAGGAAGAATTCAAATAAATCAATATTTGAGTTTTGAGAATGAAATACAAATATTACTTTATAAAATCATAAATATGTATATAATTTGTGTAACCAAACTGGTGATGTCAATTATCATATGGAATTCTTATGGTCATCGAATGGGTAAAATAATTCATTACAGACATTATGTAATGCACGCTGTGTTTTTATCAGGTGATGCATGGAGTAAACAACTCAATGACAGTTGGGAATTTACACACTCGCTGCTGCCACTTGTTCTGAATGGACACTATTAATTTAGGGGGCTTTGCTGCCATCTACTGGTAACAAGACAAACGTGTTTGCTGAACAAACTGGCAAACAGTTCTACATGATTTTCTTGGCAGATAAAAGCATAGGGAGGAAACTGAGGCCCATCAGATGACGAGAGTGTGAAGGCAGTTCCTGGAAAGCCATATAAATGAGGGAATTAGAATATCAGATACACACAGAATAAAGAGAGGACTCTGCCCATGAAAACAGCAGTGACAGGAGCACAGGGCGTGGCAGGTTGCTCATCACTTCAGCTGAAACACCTACTGTTCCATGTAATGTGAGTCCCAAGGGTCTGCAAAATATGTCCTAATAATGTACTTCACCTTGAGACAGTTAAAACTGCTGTTGTGAAACCCATTGATACTAGTTACAAGAAAAGAGGTTGCAAAGGTTCACTGCCCAGGCTAGAGATTAGCTGCCTCAGTGTTCAAGAGGGCAAATGTTTGAGTGACACACACAGCATGTGAAACATTGAAATGCAATAAGAAAAGAGACAGATCGCACCTGTGTCTGCAAACAGATTAACACAGCAAAGCTGTCAGAATTACTTTCATCGGATACTTTACCTGAATTCCAAAGGTATCCCCCACATGCTCAGCAAAGGATCCCTCGGTGTGATAATAAGAATGGACAACATTAACATAATGGATCTCAAATCACTTTGCAGTGCACCCACCTGGGTGATGCCTGGCAGCCATTTTGTGCAAGAATGCTCACCACATCATCACCTGTAAGGGGAAGGGAGAGGTTTTATCTTAGCCAATTATATAAGAGGATGATTAAAAATAAAAAGATGATCACAAATTAAACAAGAAAAAATTCAATACACCAAACTTTGCGAAAGTACAGTAATATTTTCAACTTGGTATGCTATGTATACATTTGTGTTTTTGGGTATATGTTTAAATTAATAAATGTGTGCCACTTGTACATACTGGTTCAACTTTCTAGTCCCAAGCCAAGTCACTGTTGTTGGGCAAATATGCCAGATGTTGCCTTCAATTGGTGATACAATTATAAGGATCAGTGATGTAATTAGTAATTAGAGATGCAATTGTATGGATCGGTTATTAGTGATTAGTGATGAGAACAGAGCTAGCTAGAGATCTTAAGATACTTCACCTCATATGATAACAATACAGTACAATTCTGTTTCTTCAATAATGGACATGTAGGTCTAATGACAACTCATAGAACTCAGAGAAGAGGTGTAGAGGAGGCAGAGCTGAAGTCTATGAAATCAATCAGAGGAAGTGTGAACTACGCATCCTTCTCTACTCCTGTGCTCAAAAACTTCACATTGTTCTTTAATCAGCAGTACTTTGAGTGGATGCACATGATTTTATCAACGGAACTAAAGCCTGTATCTTTCCATGATTACCAAGAGCTGCTAATGGAGATGGCCACATGCTCAATCAGTGGTTCAACTCTGAATGTGTTAGATAAAAGTGTCTATAGAGCAACAGGTATGCTTAATACCGGCAAACCCGAGGGACAGGTAATAATATATGCCATCAGTGGGACACATTGACAGCAATGTCACTACAGTCTGCACAAAGATCATTCTATAGCCAACGCACACTTACACTCTACATCTGCACTATTAATAATAAAACGCTAAAACGTCCAACTCCTGTTCATGCCACTTTCTTCTCATGAGTAGCAACATTGTTGATACAACTTTGGACAGACCAAAACAAAGGCTTGTTTTTAAATTCTGAAACGCGTTCTTCTTTGTCAGACTTGTGTGTTACTGAAATCCGAGTGAAAATGAGTTTTTAGAGTCTCTTTGTGTCTCACTCAGACTGATTAAAATAATCACATTTACCATAAGGTCTCTACATTTTCAACGTCATGCATGGATTGTGGTTTAAGTGGTTAGCTACTTTATCTGGAATAAGGACTTTTGGTACTTACAGGGTACCAAGACGATCCAAAATTCACAAAAAACAATTATTTCACAGCAACAGGTAAGTGTACATATAGGTATGTTGCTGAGCACAACTGGCTATAATACAAAATCCACTTAAAACGATTTTAAGTAATTCAAATTATGTGATGGACTGCCAATCTAACAAGAGAAGTTTATCATTTGTATACCTGCTTCTATGTGCTGTATTTGAAGGATGAATATGTTACCCCATATCTCTCTCTTGTGATAAGAAATGATTGACTGCTTTCTTCAGGAAATGCTCATTTCCAAACTTAGTGCATCCTGAAAGAAGTCCCCCCCCGGTTTCAGGGTCGTGTGCTTATAGTTCCTGTTTGCTGATTTCCACACGGGGGCGTTTACCGAGAGCACGCGGGGAAGCCAGTGTTTGCGTGAAGATGGCGGTTAGAGCGCTGAATACAACACCCGAATAAACACCATCACGCCGATCCTTCACCTCTTTGGAACAGATAACACATCTGTGCTGAACCCTTATTCTCTACGGTCCGACAGAGAGTGGAAGCATGGAGGGTGATAAACCATCCCTTGCGCTGGTCTACCAGGCCGTGCAGGCTCTGTATCATGACCCAGACCCCAGCGGGAAAGAGCGAGCCTCTGTGTGGCTCGGGGAGCTGCAGAGATCGGTAAGAGAGAGTAGGAAATTCTGAGGATGCAGACGGGGCCTACCAGGAAGCGACCGCTCTGCAGACACAGAGATCCGTTTATATATAAATGTGCTCTCCCATTGCTCGCTCAGGAATAGTCATTACTAAGCTGCAACTGAAATCAATTATTAAACAGTGACTCATTAAATATCTCCGCATATCTTTGTTGTCTTGCTAGCGGGAATATTGAGCTGGCTGCTCGCATAGTGTAAGGAAATTGGGAAAGCTGGATGAATTCTTTGGGGATTTAGCAAGCTTGCAGGCTGTGTTTGTCGGAAAGCAAAGCAGGGGACCGGTTAGCCATTTGATTTAGCAGGATACTGTGTTGTAAGAGATAATGCTGATGCCCGCTGCATGTTTTGTCGCTATCTGATGTAATTTTTGGCGTTAGTTTAGCCTGCTAGGTGCCCAGTTAGCTAAGAACGTTAGCATAGCAGCTAGCGGGATATCCGCATTTCCCAGCAGTGTTACACTCTGGCCACCGTGCAGATTGAATAACTGTATCAGATAGATGTTATGTGAAGTAAAACCTGGAAATTGTTTCTACGTTTGGTGTGTTATACTGCTGTTACAGCCTTTTGGACGTTTCTGCAATTCGACCAGCCGTTTGATAGTCAGCCAGCTATCAAACTAGTTGAACTTAATGCTTAATGCTTGAGTTTCCATAATCCCAATTTGTTTCTAATGCGAATGTATGTTACTAATTTGAAATTTGTTTATCTGGTTAGCTAGTTACCTCTGTCATTCCATGGTTGTTTTGTAGAAATACTTCTTTTGATTCATTCGTCACTCTGTAACCACGTAGTACGTCATTCTAAACGTATACCAAACAAAAGTTGTTAAACACAATTATTTCACAAATAAAGCTGTTCTGTCGATGTCTGATGAAATACCTTAACATCGGTTTATCTTAGTAAAGCTTCAGTTATTCTATGCACATTTTTCCCTTGCCGGTGGTAATGCGAAAGTAGATAAGATTGGATGTCCGGTCCCTCTGTTCAGGTTTTACCCGTAAGAATTTGAATAATCCAGTGTCCGGTTATGCTCGGCACCATTTCCTTGTCGCACTGCCTGTGGCACGGTAGCCTGTCCGGCCTCTCTGTCGGTAGTTAGCCGGGGTGATCTGCGTGCCGGGCTCAGGGGCTCGTTATGGCAGCCGCTATCGGATACCCCCAAAGCTGTCTGCGTGGGAGCTAACGTAAATAGATAGGTCCGGGGAGGAGGTCGCATGCCCCGCGACATATGGCTGGAAGGGTCATCGGTGGAGGCTTGGCTGTGACAGCTCTGTGGAAATGCTCTAGGTTTTGTGTGCAATAAGGGATTTGGATGGAAAGCAGGGTCAAAATCATAAAATAAAGTGCAAAATAAAGTGCTAAGCATATTAAAGGTCACATGGGTGGCTAACTAAATATTTCTTGCAATGACTGTTTGAATATTTGTACAAATTTATTGTTTGGCCTGTGTGACTTAATCCAGAATAATGTAGCAATGTTAATAGCCATTCCCAATAATAATTATGTAGTATAATGACACAATAAATGTCTAAAAAATGTACTCATTTGATGTATGTGAAGACCAGCCTTAAGGTGCAAATGCAGTACAAATATGAGCCTGATGATGCTGGTCAGATGGCAGTCTGAGTCTGTGAGCCTTTTAGATATAGGGAAGGTTGGGTGGGGTTAGAAGGTTCTCCTTCTACACCCTGCCAGTGCAGTGCAAGAGCAGTTCTGCTGGGTACTGTGAAGAAACCCACACCAGTCTCCAGAGCAGTGCTGCCAGTAGCCACTGGGAATCAGAGATGAAACCACAGTATTTTACTACTGAAGCCACTAAAAGAGGAAGGGGCTGAGATGGACAGAGCGAGAGAGAGGATGTGAGTTCAGGCAGGGGCATCTTGTGAAATGTTTGCAAGAGTGTGAGGGCCTTTGACTAATAAGTATTTGGACGTGATCTCATCACAATAACAGTCTAAGATGATTGGCTGTTTGTTTCCTTCACATACAGCACTGCTGCCACATTAGGAGACTTTATTTTCTCACTTTGCTCAGGCCTGCTGCAGAGAACAGGTTTGGTGACACTCTCAACAAAACTCTAGCAGCAGAACAGACCTAAGAGTCGTAAGGCTTGTGGTGCCTTTTCGTCTGAGCAGGAAAACGTCACATGCTTCAATCAAGGTTTCCTCGGGCAGCAGTGTAAAAACCACAGAAATCTGATAATAGCCGAGCTACAGAAATACCTTTTTAGCATTCATATTGCACGCAGTCATAACTCTTCCCAAAAAGAGCTCAGGTTAGCAGACTACATTATTAATACTTCATTAGAACTCTAAATGGAAATTGAAGACTGTGCATGCAACAGCAACTTTCTCTATCACTTTTTGTGTAGAGATGCTGGTTCCATTGCAGTGCTCAGATCATGCTGTTTAAAGACCTGAGGGGAGTTTAGTGCGGGCCCTTCATTGTGTGATTTTGAGCAGGGACCGTGAATGTCATGTAGATTATGAAAGGTACAATGACTTGCTTGGTACTTACAGTGTGAGTTTGTGCGTTGCCCACATCAGACACTGCCTCAGATGAGTACTTTGCTGAAAGTGTTCTCCCCAGCACAGTTAACCCCTCGCTGTCCTGCCCTGCTCTGTAGATGCACGCCTGGGAGATCTCTGACCAGCTCCTGCAGCTGAAGCAGGATGTAGAGTCGTGCTACTTCGCAGCCCAGACCATGAAGGTGAAGATCCAGACCTCATTCTACGAGCTTCCTGCTGACTCCCACGTCGCCTTGCGAGACTCACTGCTCTCTCACATTGAGAACCTCAAAGACCTTTCCCCCATCATCGTTACACAGGTAACACCTTGGAGCTATGTGGCTCACTCCCCTTGACACACGCTTGCCTTGTCAGACTTGATGAACAAATTGAAGTGCACTCCAGGCCATGATTTGTTGTAAATAGGCAGTGTACCAGTGTAGTCACTGTTTGTGGGTTTTGGGTCAGCTTTAGCATTGGGGATGTGCGTGAGGTTAGTGTTTATGATTAAGTGTGGAGCTGAGGGTAGGGCTATGCTTACTCATCTCACAGCGGGGTCATATGTAAAATTTGGTGTGGGCGGGGTCTGAAATGCCAAGGTGTGAATCTGACCTCATGTTCAAGTGCAGCTACTGTCAGTGTGATGGAGCTGCCTAACATGTCAGCACCTTCCAATGAGAGTGAACACCAAGAAACGGTAACAGGATGCTTAGCTTTTCCCCTTTCAGTAGGACAGGCATTAAACAATATTCTTACAATGGTCATTGTTGAGAGGTTTGCAAACGTCAAATGAAGAACTGAAAAAATATGCACCATCACTGGTTTCTGGTCACGTTTAAAACGCATGTGAGGGTGAATTCATGAATGTTTTTACATTAAATGAATCTCCACATCAAGACCATTATTCATATTAGAGTCGTCTGGAAGAAGAAACCAGTTGTTCTGATGTGGAACCATTTTGCATTCTTCCTTTTAAGCCGGAGATGTACAGCACGGTGGGGCCCACCATAAGCAGAACTAGACCTGTTACTGTGGTAACATCAATGAGCCCTCAAGCCCTCATGCAGACTGCTGCAGGAAACGCCTTCAGCCCAGTTTGGGAAGCCCAGAACTGGAATGGAAAACCACATTTAGAAGCAAAGCAGCTCTCTCTGTCTATCTCCACCACAAGCCATGGGCTGAACTTTGCAGGTGCCACAGAGTTTGAAGGTTCAGAGTGATCCATGCTCCCTTCAGATTGTGGTTTTACATGTGAAAGCGCTCTCAGATAACCGGTGTAAATACAGAAAGCTGTGCTCCTCAGCCGTTACTCTTTAGCAAAATACCGACAGGAGGGCTACTCATTTCACACTCAGGAGATACGCTGTACATTATGAACTCCAGGTGAAGGCTTGCAAACAGTTTGGTACTTGCGGCTCATTGGTTTTCTTGCCACAGTTTGAAGGTAGATCCTGTGCATTTTAGTGAGAGTGAGGAGAACCGTACAGGACCTGAGGTACATTTAAAAGCAGATCCACCTCGGTTAAGGTATGGGGGCTTTGCGTAACATCAGTTACAGCTCAAGCAGTGGTTTTGCCTGGCTGTTAATTCCCCATCCTTCAGTGTTGTTGGTTTTTCTGTATTCCACAGTGATATTCCGGTATTGGAAATGCCTTTTATCCACTGTATAAATTTGGCATGTCATTGTCCACTTACTGTCAGAATGATGTGGATATTGGAACCCCTATTTCCCAGGCTGTGGTCCTTTTCTTTTGGGGTTTTTGTATGCCACTGTACTGCCTTCTTTGGAAGTACATCTCATAGAACAGTTTTGTACAGAAAAACAGAATGTGAGATATATATACAGGGCAGGGAGTAGAGCAGGTGTTCACAGGTGTCAGTTCTGCACTTACGGCAGAGTGCTGCAAACCCAGGCCAGGGGAACTGGATCAGGCCAAGGCAACACAAGGGCAGGTAAGGACTGTAGGCGAGCAGCTCTGAGCCGGTGAACCTTACACTGTATTAACCTTATTTTACAGCTGTAGCAGCATGGTTTCCATATCTATCAGCATTTACCAAGCATGCTAAGGACTTAAATACGGATCTTCTGCACTAATGCACCATAGGTAAAATCTCCTGTTGATGAAAAAACAGCAGGTGTTAAGGTCAGGCTGACCCCTGATCTCTGACCTGGTGCAGTGGTGCTCAGTCTCGTTATCATCTATATTTTGACGTGAAGCAGGCTGCCCTCGCACTTAGACATGAGGCGTGTTTGTGTGGCAGGTATGGGCAGCGGGAGGCTGGCTGCCTCCCCTGTTCATGGGCCTCTGCTACTGTGAGTGGCTCCAGCTCCCTGACCTCTCCGGTCTGCGTCATGCAGGCCAGCTGCAGAAACACTTAGGCCTGCTGTGGGTGTGGCTTTGATGACTGACATATAGCCCCTCCCCTCCCTCTCCTCCAGCTTGCTCTCGCAATAGCAGACCTTGCCCTGCAGATGGCCTCCTGGAAGGGCTGTGTCCACACGCTCATCGAAAAGTAAGTCAGTTTCCACAACCTGCTCTTCATTTCTCACTCACATGGATCCCTCTGCCCGTTTCACAGACGGGCTTGCAGTGCATTTAGTCAGTGGTGGTTAGCATTAGGTAAAACTTTGCTCTGAAACATAACAGTTCCTTATACAGGATTGTGGGATTTCAGTGCTGAGGCGGGGATACATAATTACAAATCAGCCGTAGCGATTTCACAGGATAGACGCAGCTTACAGCTGTGGAGATGTGAGAGGCAGGAGCATGAAGTCTCATTGCAGCAAGTGTGCCCTTCATGCTTTATAACGGGGCCTGCCGTGAGCTCAGCACGTCCGTGTCTGCTGAAGTTGCTGCTGTAAGCTGGGCTGTCGTGTGAGGTGATGGCTGTCATTATGGCTCGTGTGGTGAGTGAATACTCCATGGTCTCCAGACTGAATGTGTGGCCTCACAGGTACAGCAGTGAGGTGTCGTCCATGCCCTTCCTGATCGAGATCCTGACGGTGCTGCCGGAGGAGGTGCACAGCCGTCTGCTGCGCATCGGAGCCAACCGGCGCACGGAGATCATCGAGGACCTGGCCTACTACTCCAGCACCGTCGTCGCGCTGCTGGTGAGGGACCCGTTCCCAAAATTCACGCTGCCGTTTTTAGCACGCCGCTAACTAGAGCAGCCAATAGAGGGATCGTGAGTGAATTAGAATCTCTCCTTTCAGCTTCTGTTCCAGCGTTCACTCTTATGCTGTGTATGTCAGGGTTTTTAGTTCCGTTCATAGTTTTCAAATGTGAAGGGAGGGAAAAAGTTATTTTCTGTGCATCAGTGTGGTTTTACTCATATTAAACAGTTATTGGCTGTCTTTGAATTGGAGGGGCAAGGGCAACCCAATCTTTTCAGTGGTTTATCTTTGGTTTCTTTTCACTGGTAGAGTTTTTTGTAAAATGTAGAGGTTGTGCATGTGTTCTCGCCTCAGAGAGTGGTAGTGGCAGTGTTCAGAGTGGTAGTGGCAGAGAGGAAGGCCTCCAGGACTGTAGCTGAATAGCCTCATTTAGAGCAGCTGAACCTCTGTACTCCAGCAGGCCGGATATTGAAATGGACACACAGCGAGGGATTCTGGGTGTGTGAGTCTGTTGTAATGGAGCTGCAGAGAGACCACGGATTGGCTTACATGTGCACGGGGTGGAATGCTGTAATGAGGCCGGGGGCCTCTACCACTGCATATGGGCGCATAGCCGATGAAATGTAAATGCCAGTTGCTTCTATAATTTTTTTGGCCCTGTGTGCATTCCCATCTAGAGGCTGTTTAAAAGCAGCGAGGATAAGTAGTTGGACTCCTGTTTTTTTTTTTTTTGCCTAGCTCCAGTGATTGGCATTTCTGGGTGATGCCGTTAAATATGCGTTAGCATGTTTGATGTGTTTCTGCTCACATACCCTACAACTGTCGAACAACGCCGACACACCGTCCTCGTCCGATCCACCACTCGCTCTCCATTGCTGTCGTAGTTCACTGGGAACCCAAAGTTTTCCCACACAGCTGATTTAAAGAGCAGCAGGCGGGTCTTGCAGCTACTGTGTGTCGCTTACACTCGGCATAGTGTGACTGGCTCAGTCAGACGCTAATCAGCTTGAGCTAAACCTGCTAAAGGCCTACAGCTTAAGGTTTCCGGGTGCAACTCGCGCTTGTAAAATTTGGTTCCGCGTTACATTCATCAGTCTTTGCACATATATAATGCGCATTCTCCGTATGACTGCACGCACTGTACCGTAGCGTCCGTACTGTGACGGTTCGGCACGAATACGCGCACCGTTACACCCCTAGAGGGCAGCTAACCTGAATCACTGCAGGAAGCTCCCAGCTGTGTCAGTCTGCCGTGCTCTGCCTGTTCGTGGTGATGCCGAAAAGGCTGGGCTGACAGGTGAAGCCGGGCGTGGTGCTAACAGCTCTCTGCTTCCTCCAGTTGTCGTGTGTGGAGAAGACGGGCAGCAACGAGAAGATGCTGATCAAAGTGTTCCGCTGCCTGGGCAGCTGGTTCAACCTGGGAGTGCTGGACAGTAACTTCATGGCCAACAACCAGCTGCTCATCGTCCTGTTCCAGGTGCTGGTGAGTCATTCAGCTGTTCCTGTGTTTTTAACATTCATTCAGAACTCTCCTTTATTGAGATATTTTAGATTTTCAGCATCAGTATTAAAGGACCATTTTGGCTGCTGAAAACCTATCGTCATACTCAGAAGAGCATACTGTTAAGTAGACATTGCATTTGCTGGGCCTCAGATTCATGCTGTCAGATGCAGCCTGTGTGTGACTGTAAGTGAGCTGTCTCGCTCTGTGGCGTCCGCAGCAGCGGGACGAGACGTCCACGAACCTGCACGAGGCGGCGTCGGACTGCGTGTGCTCGGCGCTCTACGCCATCGAGAACGTGGACACCAACATGCCGCTGGCGCTGCAGCTCTTCCAGGGCGTGCTGACGCTGGAGACCGCCTACCACATGGCCGTCGCCCGGGAGGACCTGGACAAGTGAGCTATCCCAGCAGCCCCCTCACCCTGCAGCTCTCTGCGCGCACTGCTGTAACCTCCGTCGGGTGTACAGATTGGTGAAAGCTTTATCCTGCGGTTTGCCTTGAGAAGGCTTTCCTGAAGCCTGCAAACCCCAGCGTCTGTTCAGTTGGTTTCTCTCCTGCCCCGTTTGATTGGGGCACCTGCAGCTCTGTTGTAATGCAGTTTCAGCTTGAGGTGCCTGGACCAGAATAAATAGTGGTTTGTGTGTGTGAGAGCCATTATCTATGCATTTAGCACCTGTTCTTGAGCAGACTGGCTGACAGGGTCCTCATGGAGACATGCATAACTGCATATGACAGGAGCAATAGCAGCAACCTGCTGAGAGCACAGAACAGCATGTGTGTGGAGATGAAGTCATTGTTTAAAAGAAAGCAATCTGGTGCTGCGTCAGCACACGCTCACTGCCAGGCAGCTTTCCTCACCGGGGATGGGAATCGCACTCACCTTCAGGTTTTTCCTCATGTTCATTAATGCCACTCCTCTGAGCGCTGTGCAGGCCACTGACATCACTGCTGACATCACTGCTGACATCACTGCTGACATCACTGCTGACATCATAGCCTCTCTGCCTCCTTCCACCAGGGTGCTGAATTACTGCCGCATTTTCACGGAGCTGTGCGAGACCTTCCTGGAGACGATTGTGCGCAGTCCCGGGCAGGGCATGGGTGACCTGCGCACCCTGGAGCTGCTGCTCATCTGTGCAGGACACGCCCAGTATGAGGTGGGCCAATCACAGAGCAGCCTGAAGTGATGTCATCCACTCTGCCTTTCTGCTCCCTTTCTGCATCGTACCACAACATCCCGTGTTTCCACCCATCCAGGAAGTAAACACTAGCTCTCACAGAGATAATATAATAACAGGCTTCATATTTGGTTTGGAATACAGAGCATTAGCAGGCCAGATTGTAAGGGGAGTTGAGCTGGACTGGGTGTGGCATGCCTGACTTCCTGCTTCCTTGCTTGTATTTTTTTACGCAAACTGTGGCCAGATGTCCCAGGTCACATGACTGTCCCTGTTGTGCTTCCTGTCAGGTGGTGGAGATCTCCTTTAACTTCTGGTACCGGCTGGGGGAGCACCTGTACAAGACCAATGACCCGGTTCTGCACAGCATCTTCAGGCCCTACATACAGAGACTGCTGCACGGGCTGGCCCGGCACTGCCAGCTCGACCCTGACCACGTGAGCCTCACCCTGATCACATGACCCAGATCAAACACCTGAGAGGCAGGCAATCACCAGCCAATCAGAGCGCATTAAGATGGAGAGATTTGCATTATCTCGAGTAAAGGGGGCAGTCGGACCCACCCACTCATCTGATCGGATTGTTAATGTGCCAGACTAAGGGCGTGATCAGAGATGTAGACTTTGTGCGTTTTGTGTAGCTGGCTAATTGTTTAACATGAAAGTGTTCACAGCAGTTGATATTATTTCACTAACGGACGTTTTCCCTTTGTCATTGAAAGGAAGGAATACCTGAGGATACAGATGATTTTGGAGAGTTTCGGATGAGAGTCTCGGATCTAGTGAAGGATGTCATTTTCCTCGTAGGCTCCATGGAGTGTTTCTCCCAGGTACTGAGTCTCTGCATTCTCGGTTCATCTGTAAGTGCGTTAGAACATGGATCCCCTGGCCTGCAGTTGCAGTAATGTAATGTCACAGTAATGTTACAGTGGTGTAATCTCACTGTCATGTCACGCTGTGCCCGCAGCTGTACTCCACCCTGAAGGAGGGCAATCCGCCCTGGGAGGTGACGGAAGCTGTGCTGTTCATCATGGCCTCCATCGCCAAGAGTGTGGACCCGTGAGTAGCAGCGATCTGTGTCACTCATTAATGTCTCTGTGCTGCTCAGCTCGTGCATTTCATCATGAGCGTGGACGTCACGGACAGGCAGAATCAGCTGCTGCTCACCTCTTATTTGCAATTGCTCAGTTTTAATGCATTCTAAAAATTGTACCTTTATATATCACCAGGTACTGCTAACTCATCCATAGCACACAAGCAAAAGCCTGTAGAAGTGAGCTGATGTCCGCAGTGTAACAGAGGGCTGTGAGGAGTTGGGGGAGCTGGGGGAGGTTCGGGGAGCAGTGTCCCTGTGTAACGCGCGTCTCCTGCAGGGAGAATAACTCCACGCTGACGGAGGTGCTGGAGCAAGTGGTGCTGCTGCCGCAGACGGTGCACGTGGCCGTGCGCTATACGAGCATCGAGCTGGTGGGGGAGATGAGCGAGGTGGTGGACCGCAACCCGCGCTTCTTGGGTACGCCTGCGCCCCCTGGGGGCCACTGAAGTAACTGCAAATGTGCTGTATCAATAGGTAGATGACACTCTGCCTTACTGTTTGTGTGTGTGTGTGTGTGTGTGCGTGCGCGCGCTTCCTCCAGACCCCGTGCTGAACTACCTGATGAAGGGTTTGAGGGAGAAGCCCCTGGCGTCGGTGGCTGCCAAGGCGATCCACAACATCTGCTCTGTGTGCCGGGACCACATGGCGCAGCACTTCCAGGGCCTGCTGGACATCGCCCGCGCCCTCGACTCCTTCGCCCTTTCCTCCGACGCCGCCATCGGCCTCCTCAAAGGTGCAGTCTGCAGGTGCATGGAGCAGGAAGCTGTTTTCCTTACTGCGTCTGCTGCACAATCTGATCAGTATTTCTGGGTTCTGTCTCGCTGGTCCTGCAGGTACGGCGTTAGTCTTAGCCCGACTCCCTCTGGAGAAAATCGCTGAATGTCTCAGTGACCTGTGTGCAGTGCAGGTCATCGCCCTCAAGAAGGTACACAGTCACATTATTAATTAATTTATTTGTAATGTGTCTGTCAGTCAAGAGTCTCACGCAGCTAAAGTTTGACAGTGTAATTATTTGGTAAGAGTTTTAGAGTTCAGTGCTGAAGCCTTTGGTTAAACGTGTTTCTGTCACCTTTAAGCTGTGAATGCTCTGTGAATGCTCTGTAGCAGCTTTAGCGTCTGGGTCTGAGCTCGGCTGGTTACAGCGTTTCCTCTTCCTGTGCCACAGCTTCTCTCTCAGGAGCCCAGTAATGGTAAATCCTCTGACCCCACAGTGTGGCTGGATAGGCTAGCAGTCATCTTCAGGTGAGTGCTCCTCAGCCAGTCAGTGCAGCTGACTCATGTGCTTTGATGCTGTCTCTGGTCACATGCAGTTGAAAGTGCTGTGTTTGTACTAAAAGGAGGTGAGATGTAAATAGTGAACGAATAAGTCTGTAAATTATATATGTTTAATCCTTTCCTCAAATTTGCAAGTATCTATTGAGCCAACACAGAATGATCTGTTGGTGTGCCTGCTTGTGCAGATCTCAGATCAGTGTCTTCCCTTGTGCTTCTCCTTCTAGACACACGAACCCTATCGTAGAGAACGGCCAGACGCATCCGTGTCAGAAGGTCATTCAGGAAGTAAGCACACCTCCTCTCCTTTTCTCTGTGCCTTACGGTGGCACTTTGGCGCTGTGATGAGGTGTGTAGCAGCTGTGTATGTGTGACGGGGTGTCCCTCCCTCGCAGATCTGGCCCGTGCTGTCGGAGACGCTGAATAAGCACCAGGCTGATAACCGTATCGTGGAGCGCTGCTGCCGCTGTCTGAGATTCGCCGTGCGCTGCGTGGGAAAGGGCTCCGCCTCTCTGCTGCAGCCGCTCGTCACACAGGTGAGTGTGCGTGCGTGTGTCTGTGTGTGTCGGCATGTTTGTGGTCAGAGACGGGAGCGCTGGGAGCGTTGTGTTTGAGGCTGGCTGTGTCTCTGCTGCAGATGGTCGGTGTGTACCAGGTGTACCCCCACTCCTGCTTCCTGTACCTGGGCAGCATCCTGGTGGACGAGTACGGCATGGAGGAGGGCTGCCGGCAGGGGCTGCTGGACATGCTGCAGGTACGTTTCCTTTAACGTTTCTGCAACCTCACAGTGCAGTCACTCATGCTCCCGCCGCTTCCCCTGTGCGGCTCTGCCACGTTTCTGCAGGCTACAGCTGCCTGTAATATTCAGCTGTTACTGCTGACACATTTCATCAGTTTTACAGCTACATTCCTCATGCTGAAGGTGTGTGTAACCCTGTGGTAGAGTGTAGCAGGGTGTGGCTGTAGTGTCACCTGTGGTGTGGGTGTAATGCGTTTTAACAGGGACATCCTTCCCTCCTCCCCAGGCCCTGTGTATGCCCACGTTTCAGCTCCTGGAACAGCCTAATGGCCTTCGCAATCACCCTGACACTGTGGACGACCTCTTCCGACTGGCCACAAGGTACCTCAGCACCCTGTCTGCTCTCACTGGCGCCCCCTGGTGTTGCACATAAGAGCTCGCGTTCTTCGCTAACATCCCAGAATTCCATGACCTTCCATAAATCAGACTCATCAACACAAGGTCCAGCAGGATTCAAGTACCTGTCAATTCCTGAAAAATGAAGAGCAGACCAGAGCGTCGTTCTCATCCTCACACAGCAGCTGCACACAGACAGGTCATTCAGTCATACTGCACAGATTTCTGCAGAGAAAGAGCTGTGCTTTCATACAGTGCTCTGGGAGGAAGTGAGAAGATAATGTTGGATTATTTGAATATTTGATCCCGGGAGCCATGGACTATTTGAAAGGCAAATTTAAAGTCCACATTTGTGTGCTCTGGCTGGCAGTTGGATCTGCCCTGGTCAGGTTTACAGCCCATGTGTGACAGCTGAAGTCACCCTGCTTAAGCCCGTGCTGATGTGCCCCCTCTGACCCCCCCGGCAGATTTATCCAGCGGAGCCCCGTCACCCTGCTGAGCAGCCAGATCATCGTGCACATCATCCAGTGCGCCATTGCTGCCACCACGCTGGACCACCGGGACGCCAACTGCAGCGTCATGAAGTTCGTGCGGGATCTCATCCACACGGGCGTGGCCAATGATGTGAGCCACAACCCGACCACCCGACATATCTCTCTCTCTCACTCTGTCTCTGTGTCTCTCTCTCTCTCTCTCTCTCTCTCTCTCTCTCTGTCTCTGTGTCTCTCTCTTTCTCTCTCAGAGCGCTGTAGATACTGGCTGTGATACTGTAGTACTGGGCTGTGATACTGTAGTACTGGGCTGTAATACTGTAGTACTGGACTGTAATACTGTAGTACTGGGCTGTGTGCGGTTTTCAGGTGACCATAACCCTGTGTGTGTGCATGTGTGTTGCAGCACGAGGATGACTTTGAGTTGCGGAAGCAGCTGATTGGCCAGGCCATGGGGCAGCACGGGCAGCAGCTGGTGACTCAGCTGGTGCACACGTGCTGCTTCTGCCTGCCTCCGTACACTCTTCCTGATGTGGCCGAGGTCATCTGGGAGATCATGCTGTTCGACCGGCCGGTCAGTCTCGCCCCGTCGCTCTCAGAGCTGCAGCTGAATACCATCCTGCATCTCACCAAGTGCAGAGAGAGCTGCTCTGCCACACACAAGCATTATCCGGGGCTATAATCTGCTTCAAGGGCTCCTCAAGGCTGTGATGTCATCTTGCCTCAGAACTGTACTTAGACAGCAGCCAGTCATGTTGGAAGATTATGGAGTATATTGATTATTTTTTAACAGTGAAATCTTTTTATCAATATAAACTGTAAACAAATCATGCAGGAAAGGAAGTAGTGTTCCTGCAATAGAGCTGAGCTTGTCATCAAGTTTCGGAATAATTGTCAGGTCAGCATTTCAAGCTCAGCTCATTATCTTGACTCCTTGTGTGGTGTACAGATGTAGGAGTTTTGACTTGTGGTCAGGGGATGGAAGAAACTTGTACTAAATGAAAATTTTCGACTTTAGAGCTTGTGATTATTGGTTATTTTCCTTTTTTCCCCTGTTATTCTACCACCAGAGGGCGCAGTTGGTATATAATTCAACAGAGCTGGTGATTATCGTTGTCTGTGTTATCGTGCCACCAGAGGGCGCTCTAGGCTCATATTTCAACATTTTTGACACTTTTGTGCCGTTCCTTTCTGTTATGTACCAACTGCGCCCTCTGGTGGTAATATAATTCAACAGCGCTAGTAATTATCGTTGTCTGTGTTATCGTGCCACCAGAGGGCGCTCTACGCTCATATTTCAACATTTTTGACACTTATGTGCAATTTTTTTGTTGTGATACCACCGGAGAGTGCAATTACGACATACTTTTGCATGGTGATGTCTTTTCAGTTGCCTCCTAACTGTTACCGTGAATATAACATTTTATGTGTAGTGATAACGAAAGTACTGAAAATAAATATTATTTATCTTATTATCAGTGTGGTTAAAAAAACTTTGTAACCAGTTTCCTTCAACAAATTTTGTGATATGCAGTGCCTGAGTTCTAATCGGCGCATGGATGTATTGTTTGTAATTTGTGTGCTAGCAGATGAGTAACACACGTTGACGTAACGTTTGCAGACGTTTTGCCGCTGGCTGGAGACTGCACTGAAAGGGCTTCCTAAGGAGACTGCTGGAGGGGCGGTGACCGTCACCCACAAACAACTGACCGACTTCCACAAGCAGGTCACCAGGTGAGCCAAAGGTGGCCCTGCCACAGGGACCTGGGAACGATGCTTCCGGGCCTCTGCACTGACAGCTAAATGCAGCGTGATCACTGTGTGCTAAATGTGTATCAGTAGTCAGCCTGTTATACTGTCATAGAAGGAGCACAGTGTGTCCACTCTGCTGTTCTTCACTGGACTGACAGGCTAAGTATATTCTGACTTACAAGCTGAAGTTTGTAATTGTAGTATTTTAGCCGCTTCACTAAATCTGTAGTAAACACTGTGTGGTGAAACATACCTGTCCTCTGGCTACAGCCGCCAGCAGCTCTCAGAGGAGAGGATGGATAGGATGATTCTGCTCGATTAAGTCGCCCTCTTTGCTAATGTGTGCTGTGGGGAGCGTGACTCTGAGAGGAGAAGTGAGGGGTGTAGGGTGCCTGGCACAGAGCCCTGCTCTGGGGCCCTGCTCTGGGGCCCTGCTCTGGGGCCCTGCTCTGGGGCCCTGCTCTGGGGCCCTGCTCTGGGGCCCTGCTCTGGGGCCCTGCTCTGGGGCCCGGCTCTGGGGCCCGGCTCTGGGTTACCCGCAAAGAAAGGGCGGGGCTTTCTGTTACTCTGCCTCTGTCTCTTTCACATCTGCAAAGCGGAGAGAGGGTGGGGTTCACGGCGCATGCCCTGCTTTCAGTTTGACAGGCAGTGTGCTGTGAAAGCAGTAGTGCAGGGGCTTGTGCAGACAGGTCTGCCGCTCTGACAGGCTGCAGTGGAACGCTGGCAAACCTGCAGGGACGGGGAAGCGTTCCCGGGCGTGTCCGGGCATGTCTGCGTCAGAGCACCAGCCCGCCGTCTGATCCCAAATTGCTTTCCACTCATCCTGCCCACACGCTCTCCGCCCTGTCAGCGGCGTCGCGGTTCACTGAGGCCGATCTCGCATCGTACAGGGCAGGCACCGAGCGTTTCACCGGATCCTAAGTGAACATGAAGGTCGGGATGGGCGGATGCCGCTCACTGTAGCACTGGGTTTAGTCCCTCACAGCGGTTATGGTCTGAGTGACACCCGTTCATTTTCCCCCTCTGCAGTGCTGAGGAGTGTAAACAGGTGTGCTGGGCAATAAGAGAGTTCACGAGGCTGTTCCGATAGCTGTGTCTGCGCGCTCTGCCACAAGACCAGGTAAGAGCGTCTGTGCCGGCCCGCATCCCGGGAGAAACTCGCTTTCACAGCAGCACTGTACAACATCACTGACACAAACAGCACAACGAGGTGCTCTGGGAATCTGCATTTTTCCCTGATTTTACTGATGTGTGTGTACAGGAAGTGTAGAAATGCACTGAAGTCCATAATTTGTTATGAGTCAATGTTTTAATGTCCAGCACCTAATGTGTAAAGGGCGAGCAATGATACAGTGATGGTTTACATTACACTGCAGTTGCAGTAATGGTTAGCGTAACACAGAGATTTGGGCAGGTGCAGTAATGGTCAGTGTAACGCTGTGCTAGTAGCTGACTGAGTGTTTCTCCGCAGGACTATCTTTTGTTTGCAACATTGAAAGGCGCATTCTGGAACGAGATGACTGCAAAGGAAAAAGGGAAGTCCCTCATGAAGGCCGGGTGGGACGCAGCCCTCTGTGGAAAGCCAATCGGACGCCTGGCGGCATCGGAGAGCTGAGATGCAGCAGGGAGCAGCGAGGCGCTGTGGAGCGGGCCCTCGGCCTGGTGCTGTGAAACCGAAGGCTGAGGCTTTCCTGGAGGACTGTGCTCTAAAGAACATTCGCCGATTTGAAGATATGCATTCGCTTAGCGTCGGTTGGATTTCTACAAATTAAGGATCCGTCGTGAACAAAACAAAACCACAAAACAGAGATGTGCCTGGTAGAATCAAAGACTTGTGTATGTTTTTAAAATGAAAGAGAGTTTATTTTCATGGACTGTCTAAAGAACGACCAAACATGGTTTGCTGTCTGTGCCATTTAAAAAGCAAGTCCACGATACCAACCATGAGAGAGTGTGCCCGTGGGATTGGAAATTGGGAGAAGGGGATGCTGGGAGTTCCAGCAGCACCTTTAACCTTTTTAAACATTGGCTGGAGTTTTCCCGTTACTCGATTGCCAGGCTCAGCTGTGACATGGTCGAGTGGACTCTAGAAAGTTTTTTTTTTTTTTTTCTTCCTCCTCTGGCAGTGTATCCTGGGAAGAAAAGAAGACCATCATGGCCTGGGTGGGCTGCCGTTAGACTGAGGAGGTGTGCTAACATACTGCTCCATCTGGTGTTGCAGCCATCTCGTCAACAATAAAATTAAAGTGAGGACAAGCGTGTGTGTGAGTGTGGTGTTTTAGCTCCAGGCTCACTGTGAACAACAGGGAACCAGTCTGACAGGTGTCTCCCCTCACACAGCTGGCTGCGGAACACACACCGCGCAGGTGAGGGCGGGGTCTCTGTGCACCTGAGGAAAGCCACGCAGTTTAGCAGCGAGCACGGCAGTACCTTCCATCAGATGGCTCGTGTCTACCTTAGAAATTCTCTAGCTTTCACAGCCTCCAGACAGGTCAGCTTTAGGGCAAATGCACAAGTATCAGTAACAGACCTGCGCTGCTGCACCGGAGCCCGTCACTCAGCCGGGAGAGGAGGCCGAGCGCGTGCGCTCACCAGCGGAACCCCGCGAGGCCGCAGGGCCAGTTCCACAGCCAGACGGCTCAGCCTAGTCATATGTTCTGTTTGCCTTTTTACAGTTGTGAATTTAGGCGTGTCCTGGAAAAACCTGATTGCCACATTTACTTAACTTGTGTTGTTTGTGACTTGTGTTTTGATGTAATGGAGCAGTCTAATTTGAGTGCTCATTCAACCATTTAATCTGAAGGAAACGGAAGAAAACATTCATTTGACTGTCGCATGAAAAGTTCTCCATTGTCTGCAATTTACTATTAACATAAATTTCCCATGCTTGATTTTCTCAAGGTGAAATTGCAAATCCAACATTTTTGATTTGATAGCTAGTAAAGTTGTCATGTAGATGAGTATTTAAAAAGTAGGGACCACATAATCGTATTCAAGTACTGTGCGTTTCTGACATCTTGTTTACAGCTTGCTGTGGATTACTCACTGCACATCCAGACAGAACTGTGAATGTCTGGGTTTACAAAAGAATAGTAACCCATTCTGGAGATCAGAATGGATACCATGGTTGATATTTAACTTGTTCACTCTAATTTATGTGGTTTCTGTGATAATGGCATTGGTTTTGAATACACAAACTACAATGGTAAGTTGTTACCTCCAAGGACTTGTAACAATAAGGACTATTTTGATTTTGCTACAGCAGCCATAATTCTTATGCTGCCATCATTTATTAGGAGATGAGATCACAATCTCCACATCTGGCTTCAAACTCAAAAGGTCAAGAACCCATGAGAAAACACTGAGAAGAGGATGACTTTTTTCATTGCTAACAGTTTGGCTCTTGGGTTCCACAGCATAATGTCCTCACAGGTGGTCCTTAAAAACAGGCGGCAGCAGCAGGCAGTTAGCTGGGCAGCACGGGCTGAAACGCAGAGGCAGGACTGCTCAGCGGAGGGCAGTGACCCACGGAGCCTGGCCCTGCTGCCTCTGCAGCAGTCTGTGCAGCTCTTTAAACTGCTCCACTGTCTGGTCCTTCAGGTCCGGGTGGGAGATCTGCAGTCGGATGCTGTCTGTCGACCAGGAGAGTTCACCCGAAAACATCTCAGTCAAAATCCGTGCAACCACAGGGGTCACCTGGGGAAGGGGGACAACCGTGTCAGCTTACTGTACTGAACCACTGGGGTCCCGGACTGTTAGTCAATGCATTTTTAGTCTCCCATAACAGAACCCTACAGAAAATATGATCAGAGCTGCTATGCAAATAGTCTAAAGTCAAAGGGTTAAAAAAAAAAAAAAGCTGGCAGCCATATGCAGGTTTTTCTGAGACGGGGAGGCTGGTTATACATGCAGAACTGGCCACCCATGGAAAAAGTACCAGCTGTGTTCATCTGTATTCATCCGGCTGTGACCCACCCAAACAGGGGACCCCCCGCTGCCAGAGGCAGCAGCTTGGAGTGGGGAGTGTTTTCGGCTTCTCACTCATTCTGACTCCTCTGTACATCAACATGGTATTTTTCCCCTGCCATACAACCCTGGGGTCCACTCATCCTCACCCCGACCTCTGCCCTACCCCTGAACCACACTCTGACCTCTGCTCTACCCCTGAACCACACTCTGACCTCTGCCCTACCCCTGAACTACACTCTGACCTCTGCCCTACCCCTGAACCATACTCTGACCTCTGCTCTACCCCTGAACCACACTCTGACTTCTGCTCTACCCCTGAACCACACTCTGACCTCTGCCCTACCCCTGAACTACACTCTGACCTCTGCTCTACCCCTGAACCACATCCTGACCTCTGCTCTACCCCTGAAACCTTGATTAATAGCAGCAGGTGCTGGAAGGTTGATTAATTTTCAGGCCTCAGGGTCGCTATATCATGCACTTACTGCAGTGAGTGGTGGGTTCCCTGAGGTCCAGTTCAACTGTCTGCACGCCCCCACCTCTGGCTGTGTGAGCGTTTCGGCCCATAATGGCCGCCATGCATCACCTGGCTGGGGGAGGAGAGCCGTCTCCCCCTCAGTCTAAAGCGCAGCTGCACAGGGCAGCAGACATAGGCAGCACATTCTCGATCTCTGTGTCATCAGGCTCCAGGCTTTGAGGATGGCTCAGTACCTGCACTATGATCAGCTTCTTCTCTTTGGGCCTCTTGTCAGGCCAGTCTTCTCCGAAACAGAAGTAGATTTCAAAAGGGGGCGGGGCCATGGCTTCACCTTTCTGGAACAGGATAAGTCCTGCAGCCGGAGGAAAGTGATGCAGGATGTTAAAGTGAGCTGAGTTCAGGTAAGAACGCACAGCACATCCCAAACTGCAGCGAGAGGCACTGCTTACTATCCATCTGCCCTGTCTGTGATGAGAAATACCTACATTGCCCTCATTCAGCATCACCGCTGCTTGCTACTGGTCAGCCGTTGTGCAGACATTGTCTCAGTGTACAGTGTGGTTGTGTGGCCATAAGCAGAGCCACATTAGGCCAGGAAGTGCAGGAAGCTTTTGAGGCTGAACACCCTGATATCCCCCCCCCCACTCACCGTGCAGGAAGCTGTTGAGGCTGAACACCCTGATCCTCTTCTCCCTCTCCATGGGATTGGGCGGGGCCTGCTCGGGCACGCCTGGCCCGGACCAGAACACCTTGCACTGGCAGAGTCGCAGGGCGTAGATGTCCTGGCCCTCGATCTCCAGGATCAGGCCGCGGTCCATCACGTCCAGCAGCTGGCTGGTGTAGAAGCGCTGCTTCTCGTTGGGGATGTCCAACGCGTCCGGGAACAGGACCTGCTGCAGGCTGACCGGGCCGAACAGCTCCACCTGGTCCGGGGTGGGCGCCAGGTGGCCGTAGTAGAGCCGGCAGCCCTGCGGGTTGCTGACCGTCAGCGATCTGGCCACTCGGCCGCGGTACTGAAACCTGATGTCCAGATCAGTCACTGAGGTAAAGAGACGTACAGAGAACATTTCTGTCAAACGCTATGAGCTGTCGGACGCGCTGGGGTACTGCTGACCTTTCCTGTGCTGGCATTGTAAGGGTTACATTGAAGACAAGTGGGTATCTGAATATCAAGACATTCATAAGTATGCATTTTCAAAATTAATGCAGCATCTTGTTGCAGGACAGCATGGAGGGTCAGTATGAGCTGTAATGTAGTGTAACATAATGAGATGGCAGTGTGAGTGTGGGGGGGGGGGGGGGCAGCACTCTCACAGGGCAGCATGTGGGGGTTGCTGAGCAGGTCGTAAATGCAGGGCTGCCCCCCCCCCCTCGGCCTGAGCCTCGGGCATGAGGCTGTCCTCCACCGCTGCCACGGTGACGGGCGGGGGCATCTCAGGGAGGTGCCCAAACTGGACCTGACCCACATCCCCCGGGAGGGGCACGGGGCCCTGAAACTCAGGTAAAGTCATGGCAAGACGCGAAATGTCCATCATAGGGATGCCTCCGTTGGGATTGGCTGGGAGGCCTTCCTGTGGCAGGGCCATCTGTGGGATTGGGGCAGGGCTGTAGCTGTCACTGATGGGAGCGTTCAGGAAGGATCGGTCCCCCGTGTACATGGAGATTACTGGGTAACCGGGAACTTCTGCAATTCTGTTGTCTGCAGAGATTAAACAGGATTATCTCATTTGATAGATCCACTAAACAGTACAGCATTCTACCTTTCTCCAAAAGTAATGCTATATAAGTCAGAGAGGCAGCTTACCGATAGAGAGACCAACAATGTTTGGCAGCTGAAAATAAAGATAATGCAACACATTGACTGCATTAAGTCTGACGACACAGTCTTATTTTATTAATGAGTAAGTATTCACTCATCTCAAAAAAATTGTGAAAGTAGTATTTGAACCATGAAATGAAGGTATGCAACATCAGTATCCATAAACAAAATTATGATATTTATGGTTTTCTGTGTAAATGTTTCTTTACCTCCTCATCTTCATCATCCCCTGTATCTGAAACAAAAAAACACATTTGATGTCAATGAATGAATAGTATATTTATAAATACAGCATGGAGAATGCTTAAATTTATCCATCTCAGACACGTACAAAAACTTTTCATTTCAGTTACATGCATTTGTTCAGTTACGTGCATCTAAAGCTGGCTTGTTAACAGGTCCAGCACTAATCAGCCCTTCAATTGTGGTGGTTACCTCCTGGATACGGTTGGTCGCACACCTCGTAAATCTTAAACGGCTGGACGGGCGCCTCCTTGGTGCCATCGAACTTCACGCGGAACTCACGGCTCTTGTTGAGAGCGCAGCGCAGGTTGGCCTTCCACTTGGCCGGGTCGGGCTCGTCCACGACCTCCTGGTACTTCCCTGTCTCCAGGGCCCAGGCCTGTGGGGGGGGGGGTTGACATGGAGGGTGGGCTGGCTGTTCTGGAACCATGAACTCCTGCCCTGAGCCCTGCACTGCTGACATGGGTCCCGACAGTTTCCCAGCTCCCAGGCCTGGAATCACCTCATTGTCTAATCTGAGATAGCACATACTTTTGCAATGAATAAGGGATACACAGACATTCCAGCTGAAAAAAACAGTTCAACTGCCTTCTCTCCTGCTTAGAGAAGAACAGATGCAAGAATACAAGGAGACACTATACATGAAGTACTGATGGCAGGTTAATCCACTCGTGTTGAGAAGTTCCCAGTTAACGGCTTTGGAGTCTATGATGACAAACAGACTGTGTTTGGTGAAGTGTGTGGCGCACTGATCTCGGGAAATCACCACCGGCCCCTTTCCTCCGCTCAGGAAACTCCAGCCTTACTCCAGCTTTAACCAAGCAGAGCATGGAAGACCAGCCATTACATTGCTTCTGATGCTAACACAACACAGGCCAGCAGTGCTTCTGACTCATGTTACACTCTCAGGAGAAAGTCAACAGATTGAAGATGGGCGGCAGGGATGCAGCAGCAACACCCACAGTGAGTAGTGTCTCCAGGATTGGTTTATGAAAGCTTGCTTGTCCTATTTTCACTGAGAGAGCCGCTGACCTGCGGTGCTGTGTGTTGAGCCGGCCGACGGGCGGAGTAGAACGCGCTCACCTTGAAGATGGTATTCTCATCCTCCAGCATGGGCAGGTGGCGGGTGGCGTGGCGCCAGGGGATCCGGAATAGCTTCTGCTCGGAGCCCAGCCACTGCAGACCGGGGTACTTCCTGCTGTTCACCTGAGCGATGAGCCAGGGCTTCAGCCGAATCCGCCGAGGCTGCAGGGTCATGGTGGGGGGGGAGGGGGGGCCGAGTCGCTGCGCCAGGGCTCAGCGTGTGCACTCCTCCACCACCCACGGTGATGTCACCTCCTGGAGCAGAGAGAACTGAGAGAGACCGGACCTGAGCTCACTTCCAGCCATGATGCATCGCCTTTGAATGAACTTTTGCAGAGGATAGCACAGCTCTTATGTACTGCAGTCAAAAGCAGGCTGTGTGGTCATAGTGCTGCCGTTTCCTCACGGTTAAAACCAACTGTGCCAAGAGGCAGAAAGTGTCCCAGATGTGATGAAGTGCAAATATGGCCTCTGCTGACCTCACAGAGTAGGACAGCCATCAGAGAGACTACACACAGCTCAGCCACTCTGCATGCACCGCAAGCCTTGGTTTCTGCTAGCATGGTGCTGCTGCAGACTCTTTATTCTTCATCCCTCTGTGAAGAATCTAGGTATTCTGTGCATGTGAGCTAATGATCTCTTGCTAGGAAGTGGGACTGAATGGTTGCCAAGATCGTTGGTTTGACCCACCTCAACCCACAATGGCTGTCCATTTGGAAAGCCCAAGAGGGAAGTCGCACGGGGAACAAACCAAAGTTTGACTTTGGGTTTGATAGCAGATGAATAATACAAATTAACATATCATATTACCCAACTGTCCAAACAAAGGAGGAAAGTAAAACAAAGTGCGGGGCGCTCACACACACGTTACTACAGACTGTACAACTCTGAGCTCATGTACTCACACACACGTTACTACAGACTGTGCAACTCTGAGCTCATGTACTCACACACGTTACTACAGACTGTGCAATTCTGAGCTCATGCACTCACACACACGTTACTACAGACTGTGCAATTCTGAGCTCATGTACTCACACACACGTTACTACAGACTGTGCAATTCTGAGCTCATGTACTCACACACACGTTACTACAGACTGTGCTGTTCTCACACCTTCCATAAACTGAGGCAAAAAGGAAGAGGCTGAAAAGCTGCTGATTTAGTTGCTCAGAATTTCAATAACATAAAGAGCATACAGGCCAGCAGAGCACAGAACTGGCCCTCCTCTGAGGAAATCCTACAGGTCTGAAAGGGCTGGTCTCATCCAGTCAGACAATGCGTTAATTCAGTCATGTGACTGCAGACTCGAACATGGAAAATCTCCTTCAGGATATGGCATCATCTGAGAACATTAGTCACATGGGCGGTGCAGAATATCACATGGGCAGTGCAGAATGTCACATGGGCAGTGCAGAATATCACATGGGCAGTGCAGAATATCACATGGGCGGTGCAGAATATCACATGGGCAGTGCAGAATATCACATGGGCAGTGCAGAATGTCACATGGGCAGTGCAGAATATCACATGGGCAGTGCAGAATATCACATGAACAGCAGGAGAATGCAGGCATTTCGCACACTGTATAAGAACTTACTTTGCACGGTCTGATGACATGACACAAGGGACAAAGCCACTGGTATCAGATGAACAACATTAGGGTAACTGATCTCAGTTTATAAAAAAGCTGATATGTTGGGGTGATTCTGAGAGAGCCCTGAAGCACCGCAGCAGCATGTAGGAAAAGCACAGAGCATTTGTTCGTTTAGACTCCTATGAAATGCATACGAAGCACAGACGGTTAATGGGTATCATTCAAAATGCTGGGAGTGTCCTTTAATAAAATCTAGCACATAGACACCAGAGCATTTTTCAACAAAGTATAATAAAATGCATGTAAGGCACAGACTGTAAATCACATGTCACTCAAAATGCAGAGAGTGGGCTTTAATAGAATATACCAGCAGCACTAATGAAAACCATGTTATTCTTACTTGTTCATTCATTTTTGCATGATTTGAAAAGGTAGTAGCAAAGCAAAAAATAATACACAATATTGTCTTCATAAAGCTAGATGACATTTTGCCAAATTATGTTCTGACTGCTAGATAGACTTTCTGAATATATCCATCAGGTGAAGGCAAGGTTTCCAAACAAAAAATACAATTGATATAAATAAGATGAAAGCTAATGTTTTTTTGTTGCAAAACCAACTTCCACATATTTGCTCTGATACTGTATGTGCCTTGCTGAGACTATCTCAGAACAGTTTGGAGTAAAGTAAAGTAAGATATTTAGTGCAAAATTCCCCCAGAGTGCTATACCACAACTGCTCTGGAAAACATGCCTGATCTTTAGTGGTTAAGACCACCACTACATACATTTGATCAATGCAGACAGATCCAAATGCTCTGAAATCTGATATTGTATGTGCTGGTATGAAACATAAATGTGTCTTTTAAGTTGCTCTGGATAAGAGCATCTACTAAATAACAGGTAGATGTATGTATGAGAAAACATTTTATACAACAGCGTTCACTCGCCATTTTGAACTCATTTACATAGAGTGAGGCAAGACCGAAAGATACTGAGAATAGCAGATGTTCTGTGTAACCACTCAAATACGAATTTATACTTCAATTTCCTAATCAACCGAAACCGAGAAACAGCGCACCTAAGGACAGCGCACCGATGCAGTGTGCGGTAAGGACAGCACACAGAGGCAGTGTGCGGTAAGGACAGCACACAGAGGCAGCGTGCGGTAAGGACAGCGCACCGAGGCAGCGTGCGGTAAGGACAGCGCACCGAGGCAGCGTGCGGTAAGGACAGCGCACCGAGGCAGTGTGCGGTAAGGACAGCAGTGTGCGGTAAGGACAGCACACAGAGGCAGTGTGCGGTAAGGACAGCGCACCGAGGCAGCGTGCGGTAAGGACAGCGCACCGAGGCAGTGTGCGGTAAGGACAGCAGTGTGCGGTAAGGACAGCGCACCGAGGCGGTGTGCGGTAAGGACAGCAGTGTGCGGTAAGGACAGCGCACCGAGGCAGTGTGCGGTAAGGACAGCGCACCGAGGCAGTGTGCGGTAAGGACAGCAGTGTGCGGTAAGGACAGCGCACCGAGGCAGTGTGCGGTAAGGACAGCAGTGTGCGGTAAGGACAGCGCACCGAGGCAGTGTGCGGTAAGGACAGCGCACCGAGGCAGTGTGCGGTAAGGACAGCGCACCGAGGCAGCGTGCGGTAAGGACAGCGCACCGAGGCAGCGTGCGGTAAGGACAGCGCACCGAGGCAGCGTGCAGTAAGGACAGCGCACCGAGGCAGCGTGCAGTAAGGACAGTGTGCGGCCTCTGGCCACTGATCTGGGGGCTGCTAGGTGCAGTGCTCTGTAAGAGGCGTGGCATATGCAGCAGTCTGACATGCATCTCAGCATCACCTGACAGCAGCAGGAGAGATTCTGCACCAACTCTTACATCTGGTGCGGTGGATCTCATTAGCATGCATCTGCTACAGGGGGTACAGTCACCCCACTGAGCCAGAGAGTAGCTGTTCCCCTGGCAAGCCACATGGCACTTTAGCCCAGTGAGCTAATTTTATCTTTCTGAGAGCCATGTGGCTGCCAGGGGGTAGGGGTCTACCCCCACAGCAGACCCACCAGTGTTATGCTAGAGTAGGCTGATATTATACACTGGTGTCAATCAGTGAGCCTAGGCTGCTAAACACGTAGAGAAGGAGAACGTAGTGAAGCTTGGTAATGTGACAGGACATCTGTATCTCCAAAATAAAACAGTAGGCTGACATTAAGTCAGTAAATACTACTTCCTGTAGCTGCATGGAATATTTGTAATATTTTTATGCGTGCTAAGTCTCTCACACATCCTTGGTTTTGGGGCAGGACTTTAAACAGTCACCACAAACACCCCCACAGTTCACTTTGGAAGGTTTATTTTTAATGTTTGGAGCACAAACCCAAGTCAATGGCCCTTATAAGCTGGAAGGTTTATTTTTAATGTTTGGAGTGCAAACCCAAGTCAATGGCCCTTATAAGCCTTACACATGCTCCCTTTGATTATCTTCTCAAAGTACTGACTGAGATGCTCCGTTTTTGGTGAGTTATACGCATAATATGTATATGTGCTGGACACAGGCGGAACCTGTGACTGATAATGGATGCACCATACTGTTGAACTATCCTTCATTCACTCTGAGGTGCAATCGGGCTGTTACTGCCCTGAAACGACACAGCTTGCAGCGGTGCGACACCAAATATTGCCCGTGTTTTGAGTTCTATATCACAGATGTTCTATTCCTCTCTTTGCCTGTATCTTTCAGCCGTGTTCACTGATTCAGGCTATATTTGCAATATGTCTGCTGTGGGGTTGAAATCAGGCAATTGTGTCAGCACAGGTATAATAACTGTTGAAATGCTGCACTGTAATTCTGACAGGTACTTCCCAAAACAGGTGAATACTAAGACACCAGTTCGTGTGCTAACTGTACATTAAAAATTTCAGCATGATATAACTTAATTAAAAATTCATATTGCTATTTGCACAAAATGGATGATCATTTGATATTCTAAAATTATATGACATGTCTTTTTGAAAAGTCATACACATACATCGTAGCCACAATCAGACGAGTGTTATTTTATTTATAACAAAGAGGTTTAGAGTCTTCACAGGTTTAGATTAACTATTTTCACCAGCGGAAAACTTAAAAGTTTCATAGGGGTGAAAGTTGTAGCCGCTCAAATTCCTCTTGTTCAAATAATATGCGTTTCGGAAGGCAATAGGCAAATTAACTTGCGTAGTAAAAGCTACTGATTTATTATTGTGGACACGTTACCAAAACTTGAATTGAACAGAAAAGAGAATTTTAAAATCATAACGTTAAAGTACATTAATATTAGTTACTCTTTCAAAGGGACTCACTGACTTTGTCGGTTTTAAAAATATCCAGCGGAGTCCGTCGAAGACAGGCGACTGTGTCTCAGGTCAAATTTGGATCAAGGCTGCACACATTCTGTGAATATTTACTGATTTTATAAAATATAAATTCGCTCTGTAAATATGATTATTTAAAGATAAGATTTGCAGAATCTGTGAAGCACATAATACATACCCCATAGAATTAATTTTTAACGAGATTTCATCAATAGTTGTTCTTATTCGTATATCCGACTACTGCTCGCGGTGCACGAATTTAATAACACTCACCTCTTTGAAACCGGTGTTCTGGTGATTCAGTTCAATTTCACTGATGCAGGAGCACTGGTTATTTTGGGGTCGCAGAAAGGGAATCTGCCTTTGGAACTGCAAGAGAAAGCAAAGGGACTGAAGGTGGGAAGAACTTGATAGACACCTAATATTGGTCTGTTATTAGCCTACCCTGAAACACACGAGGCGTTCATAACCCTTCCTACAGCCTCCTATTACCTTCTTAATTATCGCGTAGGCTACTACAGTAGAAACTGATGAGAAAGAAGTGACGCAAAGTTTGGAGAACTTGTGGAGGTACCACCCTTCCGGGTGACAAGAGTATATAGACGGAAGCGGTAAATTTACTGGCGTGCTCTATTTCAAGCTTAACACAATGACCAAGTTAAGAAATTAGCCTTCAGTTCTGGCGTTTCAATTCACCAGGGTTCTATAGTTAGTGTAGCCTATCGTTTCTAATGCTACCTAGATTCACTGATCTAAAATTATCTGGAAGTGACGTACTATTAAGCGATTTGATACAGTAAGATCAGTGAATCTGCGCAGAGTTGATTGAAAAAGAAAAAAAATACCTAATTTTAACAGAAATTTAAGGAAAAAGTAGTGTATAGATGCTCTGCTTCTGGCCCCATTATAGCAGTTGTGACAGAACATGAGGATTACCTTAGGTTTAATGGGTCGTAATTCTCGCTGGTGAAAGTGATTTGCTATATATTTTCATGTCATTTTCTTCCTGCACGTAAACATAAAGGTAGTTGCCGAGGTGCAGGCTACCCCATGTGTACTGAAGTGTAAATATAATGTCTTCAAGCAAGACGGTTTCAAGAAACATATTCGCTTCAGCCAAAGGTTTCAGACGAAGTGAAAACGCAGCCCGTTTCTTTACAGGGATGTTCGCAAGAACCTAAGCCAACCTGCTGCTGTGGGTACAGAATGTGAGTAAGGGTACAGGGCAATGTCGAGTCCCAGGAACACGCCACATGTGCGGACACCCGCTGAAACCCACCCTGCAAGGACGGCTCATCCCTTTCCAGAAGTGACACCCAGAGGGCGCCAGTAAATCTGTTACAGTACTGTACCACAACCATGGACACCAACTTCTGAGCCTCAACAGTCAACCCCAGTTTTGTATTATGTTGTATTGATGGTCGCAATGTAAAGGTGCGCATGTATGCTGACCTCACCTGCACTGTATGCGGCGTCGTATTTTCGCGCTAAATTCCACAGTCACGCGCAGATGCTGAGGTAACTTTACAACGCAAAACCACCATAACTGACCGTAGAGCTTTTTGCTATTACCCAGGCTGCGACAATCAACCGGTGACTAATACTCGTTTTGCGACAACTCGGTACTGTCATAGTTTTTACAATGTTTTACCATTTTTAATATTTTTATAATGGGTCCTTAGGTTTTCTGCTGGAATTTCGCGCCGTGGGTTCAGCGGCCCCGCTCACGTGACGGCCACTGGAGGGCTTGGTAACGGCGGCAGCGTGAGGAGATCTCTCCACCGCAAATAACTGGTACATTTTAGCTCCAAACAAGTAGCAAAATATAGAAAATATTAGGTTTACATTTCCAATACATTAGCCTGTTAAAAACTGTTCTATAGCCTAGTTGCTGGAAAAGCCATGGCAGACCTAGCCATCTGTCATAGCAAACCGCTAGCTAACGTCGACCAACGCCTTCAACGTCAGCTGCATACTCGTCAGATAATTTATGTTGTTGTTATGTTGGTAAGTATTTTAGCACACATTGGTTATTTAACATTAGTAATATATTATCTGAAAAAATGATTTAACCGAAGGGATTGCTGTCTGGCAATTTTGAGGTCAGATAATGTAGCTAGCGACATTAGCTAACTGAAGTTAGCTATTCACCAAAAGCAGAATTAGTAATAGCTAGTGAATGTGGATAGTTAACGGTTACTTTAAGTTTGTCATAAACTAACCATTTGCTTCACATAATTTCTGTAATGATGGACTTCGTCTTAAGATTCCATATAAAACTGAATATGTCAAGTATTTCCAGAGTAACGAGTATGAATGCACGAAAGTGTACATTTATTTTAGGGAAACCGGTTGGACCCGAGCAGCACGGTGAGGTGTCTCGTTTGTAGTTTTCAGTGTAGCCTATATGTTTACATTTACATTTTACATTTATTTATTTAGCAGATATGATATATATGATATATGTCTGGCTAGTGTACACAAGAAATTCATTTCTGAACTACTTTAAGCATTAAACTTATTTTATTGTGTCGGAGGATCACATATTATCTAATGTTATCAGTCATTTACGATTTACTCTGCAGTTGTCCCCCGGTGGTGGAATGACCTTCCAAGCTTCATCCTCTCTGCCGAATCGCTCACCATTTTCAAGAAACATGTGAAGACATGTTCGCGCTCACCTGATCGCCCGAAACACTACCACCTAAAGTAATTTCTTACGTCCTAAACTTTGTTTTCCTTGAAAAAAATAAAAATAATAATAAATAATGCAGTGGTTTAATGCACTCATGTCTCTACCAGGTAGCTTGTACCTTGTTTGGCCAACTATTGACAAGCAACACTTTTATATTGTGTACTCCTTGTATGGCGTTTTGCTTGTGTTGTACTCTGCCTCACTTGTAAGTTGCTTTGCATAAAAATGTCTGCTAAGTGAATAAATGTAAACATAGTAAATCAACAGTAAAATGCAGAAAACAATCATAAAAGGAAATTATAATGCAAAGCATTGCACCTGTTGATGTCATATCCTTCTTGTTTTTGAACAACAGAAGAGGTGCGGGTGGTCACTTCAGGACCTGGAGAGAGACACTGAAATGGACAGGTGAGAACAAAGCAGTTAAAACAGTCGAGAGTTGGAGAGAAGACAGGTGAATGGATGACAGGTAAAAGAAACTGTGTAGTGCTTGACATGATAACAGGCGCCGAGCAAATAATAAATGAATGCATTAATAAATAATAATAATTCAATGAATGCATTAAATGCTCTTGTGCTACTTTATTACATTGGAAAAGTGAGGAACAGATATGCCTCTAGAAGGCTTGTCCCAAAACGATGGATACACATATTTGAAGATTCATATTTGTGTATGAAGTGCTTTAGAATTTTAGAATGGTTCCATTAATCTTAGTCCCTCATCCCTTTCTTTCTTTGTCCTCTGGTGAGCTTGAACTGTGATCAGTGAATTAAAGCCACCTGTGTGCAGAAATATAGCAGATAATGTAAAGTAATGAATTGCCCTGAGGGTATTTCATTTGACCCAGTATATCTGCCTGTCCCCATTAAAGTGACAGAGTAACAGTATTTTCCCACAAGATGGTGAGAAGATGGTGAGATCAAAGGGCCAAGAGTATGCAGTCTCTGATCGCACTTGTTGGGCATGCAGCCATGTATACAGCTGTGACTGCTGACAGCACTGTCGTTACTTGACCAGAAGGGAACCTGAGTGCACACGTTTGGACAGGTGGAGAAAATAATGATCAAAGATAATCATAATTAATAATAATTGGACTTCAGTGGAGAATATTTTCATTGTACTGTATGATACATTTTCAATGACCTGTTTGTGTAGATAACGATTGTGAGAACTGAAGCTGTCTCACTGAGTTGCTCAATAATCTGGTCTGTTGTAAGTGAAAAATGTTCAGATAGATAAGCCATCTTTTAACCTTGTTAGTATACTCCTGATTGAGTCAGTGAGTTCATAGCTATGGGATTTGACAGCGGGGTATGTGTTAATGTTTTTTGGGCAGCCTTTTTCTCAGACGGCAAGAAAACACGTGTTTGTGGGCATAAAACATTGCTCTCATTCTGAAGTCGCCTTCCTGGTAAGAAGCTGATTCCTGACATGATTGACAGAGTGATTCATGTAACCTGTTGGTCTGGTGATAGATCTCACTCCAAATTGCTTTAAATGTACACATTTTGATATGCAGATGTAATTGCTGCTTAACTAGTTGTAATAGATAAATGCAAAATGTATGTATTTTCTATCTTAGTAGAAGGGAATGTGTCAAATTAAAGATTCATTTTTAATAGTCAGAGAACATTTTATTGACATACGCAGTCACAGGTCATCAACTCATTTGAACAATTGCTCTGAGGCAACTCCCAATGACATGACATTCAGCTCGCAAAAAAGTATGAGAATGTGTGAACACCTAAAAGACAAATAATTACAAAGACAAAAAAATATTGTCAACATTCAAGAGGTGACACACAAAGGCTGTGTTATAGCACTGTGTGTACTTCTGATATTTCCTCCTTCTTAATTCAAGGTCATTCTTCCAAGATTGTAAATGAGAGTTGTGGAACTGCACAGACTTTACACATATTAAGGCTGTTATTATAACACAAGGAGGAGAGGGGCGGTTTTTGACGTTGTTCAAATTTCCTTTTCCTTCTAGCATATTTGTTGGAGCGTAAACGTTGGGATGTATGTTTTTATTTTTAGTATTTTCTTAATATTTTTTTCCCTTTTTCTCCAAATTTGCAATTCCCAATCATTTACATCTTGCCTGTTGGCACAGCCCTTGTGCTGGTGCAGCAGGGAAGATGCCCCTTGGAGGATGGGCCTCTCCCCTGTTGCCACTGGGGCACTTTGCAGGTGCCTCATGAGCTGTCATAGGTGCTGCTGCAGGCCGACCCACACAGCCCAAGTCCCCGGCAGAACAAAGCCATTTTGTTTTGCAGCTCTGGGCTCCTGGTCAGTGTCGGAAGATGATGCAGCTGGGTTTGTAGGATGCAGGGCTCAGCCTGTGCTTCATGTGAGCACCTTAACTTTCAGCCTCTCGGGAGCCCAGGCCGATTGGGGCTTTGCTTTATTATTGTGTCTTTCTGAAATGATTGTCTGTGTACACAGTACCTTTGGCTTCCTGGGATATGATTATGTACAAAATGGTTAGAATTCTATTGAATCCTCCACAAAAAACAGGAGCCCATCCTGTGTTGTCTTAGAGTCAGGGCTCTGTGGGGGGTCACCTTTCACCCCTGCTTGGCTGCTGGTGGTTTGTAATGTGTTGTCTTCTTGGAACGACAGACTTTGGCCCTGCAAACCTTCCTGTTTCTCTTTCTCACCACGGTCCTCCATTTGATCTGTTTGATGACTTGAGCTGTTGCCTGGGGTCTCTTCAGCATTTGTTGTGGAAACTGCAGGGTGCATGGACTTGTATGGATTTTCTGGCATGTCGTCGTTGTCATCATCGTCATCACTGTGGTCATTGCCTTCCTGTTCTTTCGAGCTGTGTGAGGCGGGGCCGTCACCATGAGGCTTTCTCTCATCTCGCTCCTTCACCCTCTCGGTCCCTTCCTCTGTCTCTTCTGTTTGGCTCTGTTCGGGTGCCTTCTGTGGTGAGGGTGTCATGTAGCCCATCTGGACGTTTGCTTGCTTCCCTTCCATCTGAACTCTTACACTTCTGGAGCTTGGTCGCTCTGCAAGGGCAGCTCTCTTCTCCTCCAGCATGACCTCATCCTTAAACGAAACTGATTTGCGGATTGACTTGTTTGACATTCTTCCGTTGGACAGAATGGATGGTGACAGAATACTCGGCAGGGGCTCAGGTGCCAGCTGCACTGGCGATACTTTCTGTGGGTTTTTTTCACTGTTCTCTGTCAACTCAGGCGTCGCCTCTTTTTGAGTGTAAATTCCTTGTTTGCCAAACATAATTGAGCTTAATGAGTCGTGGTCAGCAAATGCTTGGTTGTGATAGCAGAGTTCATCGATCAGTGGTGTAGGCCTTCCGTGGTTGACCTGTTGATCATGGAAAAGTCAGTTATTTCAATTGCCATTTCTTTCTCATGCAGGCTTCTTAGCCTTCTTAGCATCACAACTACTGACAGATGACTGGTAGGCTTGTCATGTCAAATGTGATCCAGATGTAAAATCTTGAAAAATTATGAATATATAGCGAAAAAAAAATCACAGCCACCACAACGAACATGGTGTCATTCTATGTCATTATTCACAGAAGAGCAAATCACGACGTAAGAGACAAAGACCGTATACTGACCAGCTCTAATTTTTTATAGCACCCAATTGTTCTTACATTTTCTGAATATAACTTCCAGGGAAATGGACCAAACTGAAGTGTGAATAAGCTGGAAGGAAGTGATGAGTAAATGTGTTGTAATATGTAATTGTTTTGCCAATGTGTGTCTGATGAGTTTTTATAAATTGACTTAGATTCTGGCTATTCTTGTGAACAAAATTATATCTGTAATTTATTATCTTTATTTGATTTGGTTGAGTAGTTTGTCACTGTGGCTGGTCAATGTACAACTAAAACCATGGCTGTTTTTGTAGTTACAGTAATGAAAAATTAGTTTTTATGAACAGCAGTCAAAATCATGTTATGATATGGTCATCTTATTTCCAGCATCCTGGTTTGACCCTAAATGGTCATGGTAGCCATTCAGTTGTAGTATCATACAACAGAACTAGAATCTTACAACCACTGCCACTCCAACATGGATGTTGACTTGTAGAAAACTCACCAGCCGGCACCACCTTAAACTCTACACAAGCAGCATTGGTAAAGGAATGAGCAGGGGTGGAAAAGGTTTGAGGATTTATTTGAAATGTGTGTATTTCTAAGCTCTTGGTTTAATTTTAAGGCCTTTTAGTGATTGTGTTTAGGGATTGGATTGTGTCTAGGGATTGGATAGGAAGTTTTGAATGCTCAGCTCTATCATAGAAATGTGTCCCATTGCTTCAGCTCCCACTGCCTGTCCGGGAGGGTGCAGAAAAACACGCACTCTCCTCAGAAACACGTGATGTCACCTCCTCTTTATGCACTGCAGTCCCTGTGCCAGGCCTGTGCAGGCTCCAGTCACACACAGCTTTATACTGACAGGCTGCAGCTGCCTCAGTGACCAGTGGAGGTTGCTAGTGAGCAAGGGGACAGAAAAACCCCTGCCTGCCCAGGGATCAAACGCATGCCGTAGGGCTCAAGTGTATTATTTTTAAAAATGAGAGTAATGATAGATGATCGGTTTTGTGGTGTTTCTCTTCTGGATGCCGTTTTTATGACTCAGATTAAAGCATGGTGTGACCTCAGTTCCTGGTGGATTGACAGGACAGGCCCTACAGAACTTTATTAATAACATTAATACATGTGTAGAATGTTTAATAATGGTTAATTAATTGGCCTGTATTGTGAAATGTTACCATTGTAGTGTTTACATTTTTTGTTCAATTAACCTAATAATAAGTTAATTAAGTTAAGAAGTCAGAACACAAATCAATATATACACTAGCTCACCAGGAACTGACATTGATACCCTTCGATCAGAGATTTCACAGGTTTTTATATTTTAATTTTTAAACGATTTAAAGTGACATACAATATCCTAAAGCTGGAGGCGGGTTTTGGCCCTTACCATGTTTGGGTGCTTCCCTTGCGCAACCGAGCCTCTGTCGGCCGGGTGCTTCCGCCGCCTGCGTCTCTTGGCCAGCTGGAGGAACAGGAAGAGCGCAGCCAGCAGCAGGAGCAGAATCACAGTGGCAGCTCCTCCAGCCGCGCTCACATCCATCCGTCTGTACAGGCGCTGCTCCGCAAACGGGCTCTGAGGAACTGCACACACACAATCAGATGCGGCGCCTGGTACTCGGATTTGGCTTATTCTTAGTACTGAGTTTAGTAGCTCGTATACGATCCATCCCTTCAAGCTGCGTCATTTATTATAAATGACCTCTTGTACAAGTGTACTAGTCCTCCTTGCATGTGTTAAGCTGCATATGAGCCATGTGCAATCCGTGGTCTCTCCAGAAAACTAACTGGGGTGGAAAGCTCAGTGGTCCTTAGCTGGGCAGTTTATCTGTGCGCTGTTGTGTGTATCTGTATTCCATATCCATATGCTTTGGCTGATTTCCCTTTTCAGTGGGCATATATATTCCATATCCATATGCTTTGGCTGATTTCCCTTTTCAGTGGGCATATATATTCCATATCCATATGCTTTGGCTGATTTTCCTTTTCAGTGGGAATATGCTGGTAACACAGATACGCAGAAACAGCCAGATTGGGTTTTCTGGGCATGTCATAAATTGGTATGGTAAAAGTAGGGAGGGATGGTTTTCTCTGAGGGAAATAATATTACCTGGTTGACCTTTCTGGAGAACTTCAATGTCAACAGAGGCTTGAACCACTTCTCCTGATTCCTGGTCTGTTGCAAGCACCTGAAAAATACATGCCTGTTCATAAACTAATTTGTTTCAACACATGAATAGAATTAATTTGTTTCGATGCATGAATGTTCAGTACAGCGATAAAGAAATGTAGAGTTTGTCACATACGTAGAAACACCAGTATTTATTATTTTCTGATGTTTGCCTGAAATGGAAGCAAAAACAGGAGCTAAAACTTGCGGTATCATATTTTTTCCTCCATAAAGAGGAAAGAGTTCTCGGTTTCTGCAAAGTGGTCTGCCTTTATCTGCAGTCACTGCGTCAGGCATAATTGCAAGCATGTTGATAATGTATCATAATGGCATGAAATTGGAGTATAATGTATGGAAAATGCTATATTGTTTAAAACTAAAACAAAAATCATGAGACTTCTCCTGTCACTGATGACTCTGATGTTCCATTCAAGGGTTTCCTCACCTCAAGGAAGTGCTTCTCAAAGGCTCGCAGCTGATTGGTCTGTGCAATCAGAAATCCTTCCTGTGTGATGTGGTAGAGCTTGGTGTTGTTGGATTTTGGCCTCAGAGAGTAATGTACCTTAGGGTTGATCCCCTGAAATGGAATAAGTGATATATAATATAAATACAATCTTAGATTCACAGACAGAAAGCTGTCCTAAACTTTTGTGAATCAGATACCTCAAGGTCATATTACCCTGTGACTTAGATTAAAACTGGCTGGAAGGCAATTTCCTTTTTTCAAAAAATAGCAAGCCATTATTTCTTGGGACTATCGTTTCAAATTAATTTCATCTTGTGAAGTCTGAATTTTTTTGCAAAACATTGTGAGCTGAATGTCTAATGTCTGTAAACTGGTCCTTTTAACTATTCTTTTAATGGTTCACCATTAAACCAAACATACTCCCAGCCTCGATTTTGCCATTTTGTTTAAGTAATTTGTGTTGGGCATTGTCATATAGTCATATAGCTGTGGTTTATTGTCATCTATAAACTGGATGAACCAGTAATACAGTTTAGATATGCAGGCTAAATACAACAGTCAGGTAGAGACTGGATGTTTTCAGACGGCAGCCCTGTGTGTCTTTGCATTTGAATCAGCACTCAGCTCATGTTGAACTCCTGTAAAGTGGTTTGTGCTACATTTATGCATCAGGGTTGGAACGGGAGGAAGATGTTTGTACAGCTTACATTTCTGAAGTCTCTGTCGCTGGCCCGGATCACCAGTACGGTGTTCCCATAGGTGTGAACCAGTGTGGCTGGGCTGCTGTCCTCTGTGATGAAGCCTTTGTAGGTGCTTCTGTTGAAATGGGGTGGGAAGCGGTTCTCAGCCAGGACTCGGATCAGTGCTGTTGCCACTGTATATTTTTTGGGGTCGTCTCTTTGAGCAGCCTAGGAGAAACAGACACCATAATGAACATCTCACAGACCTTACAGAGATGGTCCATGCAGTATGATGAAGGTGGTCTTGTAACTCAGAGGCTGCATGTTCAATTCCCTATTTAATTTATTTACGTATCTATATGTATTTATTTACATGTATTTACGTATATATTTATGTATCATATTGTAGATTTACTTGAGTACAAGCTGATTGTACCATTGGAGAGACAGACAGTGCCTCAGTAAGTGTCGTATGGGACTCACCATGATCCTTAGTCTTAGAGTAGGAGTCAGCAGTCTGTTCTCCACACGTCTCGTTAGGGTCACTTCCCCAGTCTCATTGTCAATGCGGAACCTGCCGTTGTCTGCACCTGTTGCTTGGGGAACCCATTATAATACATAAAGCTACATAGGCATGGCATAACAGCTTCATGAAGTGACACTTTTTATCATATTGTATTATCATGTTGTAAAATATGTATATCACTGTATTTTTTTATTATTCTACTCATCACATTTTCTCAACCACAATAATCAACTTTTCATCAATGGTATGTAGTGTTTGACAAGACCTGACAAAACATTGAAAAACCTGACCGCAAAAGCTGTTAAAGCTTTTTCCATAATGTAACCATAGAAAGTGTTACATTTAATGTTACATTGTATTCTGTTAATAACAGAAGAAAAGTATTTATCCGTCTCACCTGACAGAATAGAGTACGACAGCGGGGTCATCAGGCCTTTGTCCCCGTCCACAGCGTAAATTGGACCAGGAGAAAAGTATAAGATGGTGTCCTGCAAAACAGAGCACTGATATTGGCTGTAGTTCTTATTTAGGAATGTATTATACTGCACCTGAGTGCGGTCCCTGCAAGGGAGAATCTGTTTGTATTGGAAAATGAAAGTGAATACAGATGGTCTGGTAGGTGAATCAGTAAGTTCAGACTGTGTTTTGATTGATTGTAATTCATGAATGTAAACAGGCACTTTGCTGCAGAATTAGGGTGTGGGATATTGTCACCTCTTCCTTCTCCGTGATGTTGACAATATAAACTGGGTTGGTGCAAATGGGGTGCGTCTCATCCTGCGAAAGGGGGATGCAAGGCTGAAATTGGGGGTACTGGTCATCTCCATCCAGGACATTGACTGTTAGGGTGGCGGTGGTGTTGAACTTCTCCTCAGTGTTCATTTCCTGTGTGAAAACCAGGGGTCAGCAGCACTGTTAACACCATTACTGTGTTCTTCATGAAGGCAGTGGCTTTCTCACTGCATCTGCATCAGGGCATGAGCCTATCCTTTCTCAATTCTTTACCCGTTGAATAGGCCAGTGTTTACTTTACAGCTTCCCCGCTATATTCTGCATACTTTTATCATCAGTTAATACCGCTAAGTACACACAAAGAAATGCAGATTACAGTGGCTCTCTCAGGGGTACAGTGGCGGGACTCCACACGGCATTCGTGCTGCTCAAACCGCTACACCACGCTGCCACCCAAAGAGAGACTGAGGTGAAAGGCGACGTACCACAGCATAAATGAGAAACTGCAGCCGGGTTTTGGTCTCAAAGTCCATAGGTTTAGCCAGGACCACCTTGCCGCTGTTAGGCAGGTCTATTTTGAAATAGCTTGCATCAGGCTGTGTAGAGAGGAGACACTTCAGTCGTTATGAAACTGGATCTTTCCATTCCCAGAGACATCAAGGGATAAAATAGTTTCCTTTTTGGAGTTTATATTTTACTATTGTGAAAAAAGTACATATACTGAAATGACGGCCAATACAGGTTTAAAATTAAAATATCCATACCTTAAATTTTATGTTTTTCATTTTTGGCACGTTTGTTTCATGTAGGTAAGGATTGTTACAATATAAGGTAGTAAGCGTGGCCAGTTACGTACCGATGATTTGTCAATAACATAGATAATGGTGTCTTCATCTGCATCTTTAGCCTGGACAGTGAATACTACTGTATTAACTGCAGTCAGCTGAAGAGAGAGAGGGAGTCAATAACAGGTTATAAAGAGCTTAACGAAGGGATGAAGAGTTACCCAAACAGGTTTCTGTTACTGATAAAGTGCGCTGTCAGAGCTAAATTTAATCAGGTGCAGTGTTCCCACCTCGCTTATGCTGAAGGGCTGTACAGTGTGTTCCAGGAATGCAGGTCTGTTGTCATTTTCGTTGAGGATCTCAACCATGATCCTGTATTCACTCTGGGGAAAAGCGCTTTTCTTATTCACAAGCATGAAGAACATTGAAAGACAGTCCACTGTATGGAGCTGATAAATTACTTTTGGAAATTTTAAGGTAATAGCGATTGGTGAATGTATGCTGTCATATCAAAAACAGGGTACGGAACATGGATTTAGCATGTGTGGATGTTACATTGTTTTCATAACAGTACAGGATTTTAATGTGGGGAATGAAAGTCTTAATATTGTCTTAATATTTCTGAAACACATTTGTTTTTTTAAGCCAGTAGCATGACAGATGAGATAATACATGACTAGTAAAATAACACAGCCTACCTGGATTGTGTCATCTTCATAGCATGTTAATGCTGCAATTAAAATCGATCCTTGGACCTTTGACAAGTTCAGAATAAAATCAGTTATATGAATGTATTGGAGTAGTTAGGGGGAGAGAATCGCACGCAGTCATTCACTCTCATCTCCAAAGCTAAATGCTATAGTACTGTTGGCATTGGTGTAGTACTGGTACCAACACAGCGTAACAGTAGTACAGTTGTATTGAAATTTACATCGTGTAATATAATGTTGACAGTATTATATGACAGTGTGGTGTAGTATTAGCGTTCAAGTGGTGTCATATAGTGTGACAGTGTTTGCACTTATATTGTAGCATTATGTCATCAGTGTAACACTGTGGTGAAATATTTGCAAGTATTTACATTAACTTGATGTACTACTTTGGTTTAATATGTATCATATTATGTTAGGTGTGGGGTATGAATAGATGGCTGAGTAAGAGTGATACAGTGTTTACAGTAAGTTGTGTAGTGCTGTATTTTAGTGTGGCACCCTGTTACCTCTCGATCCAGTGCCCTTGAGGAAGATGTGTTCAGCCTGATAGTTTTCCCCTCCAGAAAGAACCAGTCAGCATTGTCTCCAGTGAGGCACAAGCGAACGCTGTTGGCTCCTGGTTCTCCAATAATGCTGAGGTTTGCAACAAATTCGCCGGTAGGGCTGTTTTCTTTGACTGTCGCAAAGATGTCCTGACCTCCAAGGCATAGGTTGGCTACCAATGAAATTGTTTAGGCACTGTATTAATGCATTAAGTGGTGCTTTTATGTAGCCCTGCCTTGGAATTGCTCGCTGTGCAGTAGCCTAGTCTCACCACACTTTGCAGCTGTAAAGGTGTGCTGCAGCATGCAGTCCTCTGATACACTCGTATGCAGCCAACAGCTGCTTGCTTGCTGAATTGCAGGGTGTGTGAGAGCAGTGAGATGAGGAAACTCTGACTGGCCTGCCTGTCGCTGCTCTGTGCTGCTGGTCATTGTTGGCAGGTGACATGACCGGACTCAGACCCAGGCTATTGGGCTGAGAGTGCAGTCAGGATGACCTTGCCAACTGAGGCACTGTGGAGCCCTTAAGTAGTGCTTTAAAGAGCAATGATTGGTTTGCGGTAACCTCACAAACTCAGAAGCTGTGCTTAATGAAAAATGTGTATGTTAAACAATATTTTTATAAAACAAAATCTACATTTTTATCATTCCTAATTGATAAGTTGAATAAAATACTTGGAATGTACAGAAATAATCAAATTTAAAATCTGTAAAATATTTAAGTGGCTTTTTGAATGAGTGAAAATTGAATAGATTTACATACATTCCAATCACAAAATAAAATGCTTAGCATTTACTCTCCAGTATAAAGAAATGTGTGCCATAGATTTGACAAATATGTAGAAGAGTAGCCACATGACTTCAAGTTTGGGTGTAATATTGTAGTATTACCGCTCGATAATGAAAATGATTACCTTTCACTATACGGTAGGTGATGTTGACAGCCAGCTGGCAGAGCAGTAAGCGCCAGAGAGTGAGCATTTTGGTGGGACTCGCCGCAGTGGGTATCAACTCACTGTGAAGGAACAGGAGGAAAGAGGGCGTTTATCAGTAAGCATGTATCTTTCTCTCCATTTTTACTTTTAGCCTTGAAGCCATGATGCCATCATTACAAAGTGAATCACTTCCAGCCAGCAGCTGAGCTGGCAGCATGGCCCTCACTGGGGGGTAAGAAGTCAGCTTCCTACATGCATGTCCCTCCCACTGACTGACCGCCAAAGGGCTTTTTTTGGACTTTCATCTCATGTAATTCCCTCAAATCCGTCTTAGACGTCTTTTCCCCCGGGTTTACAGACAGGTAAGCCCACTCACTATAGCTGTGTCCAGTATGGACAGCAATAATTAATGGCAATTGGTTTTGACCATAGCACTGTCAATATCCTTCACTGAATGATGAGATTTGCAGAAGGCAAAGTGACATTATAATTAATGGTCTCTCCGTCGGGGCTGGGCATGTCCATTCACTTTCTCACTTTGCTGCCCCTAAGAGGTCGGCTTCCAGCCTGGGTAAAGTGAGTATCACCTTCCGTCTCAGCCTCCCCCTCTTCCCCGCTCAGGGCTGAGAAACTGCATTCTTGAACTGCATGAACTACATTCATCTTCCCTGACAAATATTTTGGGTTTTTCCTCCCCAAATCTGCTCAGTTATCAGCCCATAGACATTGTTTGTGTAAAAGAGTCATTAGGGTTGTGGTAATGGAAAATAAAAAATAAAGAAAGTATTTAGTTTGATGTGCTGTATCAGCTGTTTAAGAAATTGTCCTTGTAATAACCATTAGCTACTGTGTACTTAAAGCATGTAGTATTTCTTAAGTGTAATTAAAAATCTGTGGGCCTTTGTTTAAAAGCTCCATTTATATACATTATGTGTTTTGAACAGCTCTGTTCATACTAGGCCTCGTGTCCATTAAAAAATGATTGTATGTGGTGGCCTAGAAGTAAATGAGGCATACCTAACCCTGTGCTACAGGATTAAGCTCTTAATGCACTTGTTTCATAGCTGCAGTCATGTGCCTGTTCCCCAGCTTGAAATAACACTGGATGTTGCTCAGTTTGCAGCTCAAGAACAGTGTAATTAATAAAGTGTTACAATTTTAATGCGCTTTTTGCACAGCAAACCCATTAAAGATATAGAAACTTTGCATGAATGAAATTGGCAGTAATGGTGCACGCCACTCTCACAATGCAGTTGTTGACATTGTCTTCAGTGATCTTTGTGATGAGCACTCCTGAGTGCTGGTGTGTTCCGTGTCAGTAGAAAGCAAAGGCCACATAGTGGTAGGTGCTTGATTGGCTCTGCCTGACCCCTCTTTGAACAACATTGTGTTCAGTAAGAGGATTAAGAACAGCACATGCCTGTGCTGGCCAGCTTTTACAGTGGGCTAGAGGGTTTGGAAAGACTGGCAAAACATAACCGGATCTTTTTTGCTTAGTATTGAACCTTACAGGCCAAAGCGTTTGTGCTTTTCTCTGTTCAGGTAAAAGGAACCGAAAGGAGTTAGGAAATGAAAATAATTCATCACGGCTTGCTTTTCCCTTCATTTTAACATTTTTTCTGTTGAAGTGGTGCATCAGACTTGATGTTTTTTAGGTTAGTACTTAAGGCACAGATGTAGCAGACATAAGGCATTGATTCAGTGTGACAAAACGTTTTGTTAACTGAATGGCAAATTCAAGATTAAGCTTAAGTCTTATTTCTTTCAGAACTTGAAACATCTGCAACACTATATGCTTCCTGATCCCTGACGATAAACAGAAAACTTTGTGGGGAAAAACACTTGCTTAAAAAGTTATGAGTGAAGCCCATTGTGTTTAGATTGAATCTGGGCATTGGATTGTTGGATCATTCTAAAATAATTCAGACAGTGTTTCTTTGATTAGATGATTTTTCATTATTACTCGAATGTTTGCATTTGTCTCTGCTTTCAGTTTGACACTCAGTCAAATGCATTCATCACAATTTGACTTGTGATAAGATATTTGCCAGAATATCCTTTGCAAATAAGTAATGTAAAATCAGTGATGGTAGTCATGATCAGTCATGACTTTGGTGTCATAGGAATGTTTCTGGCCAATCTGATGTGATTGTTTATGTCATAGAATAAGCAGCACAGTCCAGTGTCCCTGCAGAAAATGACCCAAACAGGTCAATTGGTGTTGTAATGGCACGGTAGAATGACAAAATGCTGAAAGCCTGTGAAAACAAATCATCTGTTTTAACATGAGTGAAGGAAGTGATGGAGGATTGAAGATGAGGAGATGCTAAAATGCTGAATAAGGCTTAGGAAGAGTGACTGAATGCAGCCTGTGTTCAGTAAAGGTTAGGGTGCTGGACTCTGCACTGTCATTCAGCCTGGATAAAGATGGCAGCATAGAATAATGCAGTAATAAGAAGGGACTCTTTCATTTTCTGCTATGAGGATTAGAAGCTTAATTAGCGGATCAGGGGATGTGGGTCTCGGCCACCGTGAGAGATTGTTGGATTATAACAGAATATGGATCAGTGTCCCCTCCTTGCACACCTGGCCCTGCTGGCTACATTCATGTTTATGGGATTGTAAACTCACCCGTCACTAGTGCTGTGTGTTTACGTATGATCTGTGGTAAAAATGGAGCTTGTGTTTCTAAATTTGATTAGCTGGGTGTTTTGGCAATATCCTGAGTCACTGAATGTTTGCATGTGCACTGCAGAAATCAAAGATGTTACTAATACACATGGCAGATATTTGGCATGGCATGACTGGCAAAGAGCGTAACCGCAGGGAGTGCTGAACACACTGGGTATACGTGAGCCAGCGGGAGTGTCACCGGTCGTTACCACCTTCACTGCTGCGTGGAATTAGCCTCCATGACATCAGCACAGAGGGGCCTCAGGCTGTGCTACGGCACTTCACCTCTAAGCGCTGTATCTCTATGTGTCTTTTGTCAGCAGTTTACTCATCTGCAGTCTAATCCACCCACACATCTTCCCACAGCCCTGTCCCCACTGGTGTCTGAAACGCACGCGCACGTACAGAACTCTATCAGTCTGCTGCTTTTCCACTTTCATGAAGTTTCACACTAAACACAGAGTTCACGGTGCAGATCTAGCATACCATCCATACCACCCTTAATCCGTAAGTAATAGTGAGTAATTTCACTAGCACTGCCACTGACATGTGTGGGAAGAACAAATCTATTGAATACAAAAAGTAGTGCTCTCAAGTGGTTCTTGATTTCACATCCAGATTCAGATCGCTAGGAGTAAGAACATCTGTATTTGAAAATGAATTTTAAAAAACTTGTAGTGAGTGAATCCCAAAAGAATTAAGGTGTAATTATTTATGTTTTTGAAATGCGGTGCTGAAATGCTATCCATGCTGATGACATATGTATCTTTATCACAGTGTAAATGGTCATACATTTTTTGGTATCATAAATAATTTAACCCGTAAAACCTATTACTGTAATTTAGAGCAGTATAAAGAAGTAGGATGATGTATTTACCTGGCTTGGGAGAAGTAAACTCCTGCCATAATTTTGTTGAAGTGAAACCCTCACTGCCAGGCAAACATGTGTGTCTACTACACATACAATACACAAATCCACTTACAGCAAGACAGGCGGCCAAGCACATGGCACAGTGGGTCACCAGGATGAAGACACAGCACTCAAACACACGAGCCGCGCTCTTACGGTGTTCTCCTGCCCAGCGTCCTGCACGCAGGTGTTCAGATCCCAGCCGCTCCGCGCACGCTGCTTACTGCCTGTGGCATGCTCGCCGCCTCCAGGGGTCGAAAGCGCAGACGCTTCTGCAGAGACGGTCCAGTCACCAGAGCTGAGTGTTTTCACGGAATTAAGGTAGCTGAGGCGGGCGGGGCCTGCAGGGCATTTCCAGGACGTGATGACGGGCAGCTGAGAGTGAGCTTAAACCAGGAAGGCGAGCTGAGTATTAACAGCCTGGGCCTCCGGAGCCACAAGCAGCATGTGGGAGCAGCCAGGCTTAGTGATGTCACACACTGTAACAGCAGCATGCTAGAGCTCAGAGCCACCGGCAGGATCTGAGGTCTCACATTATTGGCTGTAGTATTTTTGCTGAAGTTGAACTACAGTGTAAGCTATGAATTCATTTCACGTTGATACTAGAATCAACAGTTTACATTTCTGCATCCACAGAAGTTAACTAATAATTCTGCCTGTCGGAATACCATTCAAGAGTCCACATGTAAATATGAATTTGTGAGTGTATTTCTAAAATAATTTTTTAAATTTACACCCTTCATTTGTGAGAACCTGCTTCCCAGCTCGACACTGTCTAAAAATAAATAATTTTTAATGATTGGGAAGTCTTGCGTTATTACCTGCTTTCCAACAGTTTAAACAGCACCTTCAACTGACATGTGATCATAATTTGTAAGGCGTTCTTATGAAAATGGTATTATAATAATCCTCAAAATTTCTGAAGCAGCATATTGTCAACTTCCGTAAATTTAGGTATGCGAAATATCAGTTGTGTTACTGCTGTTTGTTTTTCAGAAACACTGTGGTTTCCCTTCAGGCACCTTTCAGTATTGCCGCTGTTCTTCCAAGTCTTTTAAATATTCCTTCGCTAATCACTTGAGGAAAGTTTTCGTTTTTCGTATATTTTTCAGGATACAGTGAAGATTCAGCAATGCCTTCACAGTTTACAGGGACTGTAAATCTGAATTTAATGGTTATTTTGAGTACATTTCTGCTTACTTGTCTTACGTCTCCATCTTCTTTAAAAGCATTAGGGAGAGGTACACAGCTCCTTAGTAATTACCCCTGACAAGGGATTAGGAGCCTATTACAGACTTACTAGTAGTAATATATTATTCCCCATAGTGGGGAAATGGTCCAGTAATGTGGTGCACTTCTGTAAGATATATTTTAATGTAGTTATTGAATCCAATGTATTTGATTTAGATCATTTCTAGCAAGTGAAAATAGCAGCAGATAATTGGCCTGGCCCTGCTGGCTGAAAGTAGCAGCTCCATGCGGATGAACAGATTACGAAGTGCCACTGCACAGCACAAGCTATTTTTCTTTAGGAATTACGAAAGGAAGCAAAGGTATTTTTGTGTCCAGAATGAGGTATACATAACACAACATAAATACTGTTTAGTATAAAAACTTTATTCCAGCATTTCAGATTCCGGAAAAAACAGGTATAAACATGGTGTAAGGTGTGAAGGATGCCTGGCACACATGTCTTCAGTAATCATATAGGACACAGTGATGCCTGTGCAGTTTAAATATTCTGCTGATAGGAGTCAAGCAGTCTACTTAAAGACACTACACTTACTAGCCACATGTACTATAATGTGCAGTTTATCTGCTGTGGCACATAATATGTGAAAAAAAACCCCACTGAGAACCTACGTGTGCAGTTTAGCTAAATGCCTGAATTCCTGTTCCAGCCGCTTCCTACTAAAGAAAAATGCCCCTTCAAGTTTAACGACACTCCTCTGAAGTCCAACCAAAGAGTTGCAGCTAAATACTGGGCATTCCACCGGGGTATTCTACACCGGAACATTGGAAAAGACAGGCACCTGTGACTGAGGTCTTGCTCGTTTCACACTGGGCAGTTTGAGTTTACACTGACTGCACCATGGTGTTGTGGCTAAACAAATGGAATTGTCATGGAGACACTCAAAATTAATTAACCTGAGTCAATTTTTTTTGCTTTATGTCTGGAAGAATTTACATAAGGACATTGACTGCCCCACACATTTTACGTAGCCAGCAGTTCATTAAGTTAAATTATAAAATTAACCCCCTGTCATATAATTAATTTTTAATTTAAGAAAGGGTCATTTTAACATACTGTACATTCAGATATATTTTGTTCCACATTTGAGGAATTTTGCTTCAATCACGGAACAGATATAAGAGAGAACTGTTCATAACAAGCATTTATTCATTCATCCATTGGAAGAATTCCCTGCTTCACACAATTAAGCCATCCTGGACAGATATAATTATTATAGAATTGTATGTTATATTTATAATCTGACTCCTACATCGCTTACATATTTCCCCTTTATTATACAGATAGGTGACTAAATCTGACCTTCACTGGAGGATGATGCTGAAATAGCTACCGCCACAGAGCACGTAAGCAGCCATTGACATCCAGCATCCTTAACTCTCAACATCCTCCCAGCAGGGTATATCCCTTCACTTCTTAGATTGAAGTGAGCTGTCTTTGACTCAGATTGCCTTTTGATCTTGTTTCAGTGTTTAGTGACAGATTCCGTCACCGCTGCGTCCTCTCTATCCCCCCACCCCACCCTCGCCCCCGGTGTGCTGTGGCCGTCGTTGCGTGACACACAGCATGGATATAGCCCTGTGTCCCCAGCCCTTGGGGAAGGCGCACAGCACCGCCTCAGCTTGGCACCAGCGCTTGAACACAACACGCTGAGGCAAAGCCACTTAATGGCAGATCTCTCTTAGGCTGTATTTAATGGCTTTGACTCACCCGGTGCCATTTGTGTCTCGGTGTCCTTCTACATGACACATTCCACATTCCACATTCCACCACTGTATCCGTTACAGTGAGCACCTACGCTGGCATGATGTACTTTACATGGTAAAGAAATAGTGAATCAAGTGAATGCATGGTGGGAGAATTCCATTTCTATTCATTGTGAAAATAGGTTTTGTAAGTTTGTAATAAGTTTGGCCTTAGATAAAACCAGTTATGTAATGTCTTTTTGATTTAGACTACATCTGCTAAATGGCAGATGTGCTTATTGCCATTTGACCAGGGAGTAGCTGACATGCGGGGTTGTCAGCTCTTATTCACTCATTATGATGCTCATACTTTTAAACCATAAGCACAGGTTTCAAAAGGCAGTGTGTCAAGGCGAATGTGTGCGGGGTGGCAGCCTGAAGATGTGTAATTATCTGTGCCAAAACATCTCCTTTACAGGGTGTAAAAGTACAGGATACACACATAACCCCAGGGTGGCATCAGTAAATGCTTTTCAGTGTAGAGGTGCCATGGAGCTCACAAATTCATCGGCATAACTAGATACTAGTCCTCTCCTTTAGGGGGGATTACAGCTAAATAATGAATGGATCACCACCGCACTGCCTGTGTATTGAGTTTTTGAGCTCTCTTAATCGCTTATACATGTCCATGTCCAATCCATCTTCAGTGTAAGAATATTTCAGTTTGGCTGATGCCTTTCTGAGTCACTGTCACCTTTTTTGATATACAGATCAATAGCTCCTTCTTGTAATGGAAAGTAGAACTCTGTTCCCCCCCACAGATCTGGTAAACACCACCAGCTATGTGAATCAGTCACTGCCAAGCCCCCCTTTATCAGGACGTATTAGCGTTACACAGTGGCAGTAGTGTGTAGTAATGTGTAGTAGTGTGAATGGCTGGTACCGTAGAGCAGTGTTTCTCAAGCCTCTCCTGGAGGACCCCTTGTCCTGCATGTTTTAGATCTCATCCTGCTCCAACACAGCTGATTTAAATGATCAGTTTGTTATTAAGCAGCTTCAGGAGTTCATAAGGAGTTGATCATTTGAATCAGCTGTGTTGGAGCAGGGAGAGATCTAAAACATGCAGGACAAGGGGTCCTCCAGGAGAGGTTTGAGAAACGCTGCCGTAGAACACGCATAGTGTGTGCAGTAAGCATCCAGCGGATGTGTGAAATGTAGTGTCCTGGATAAGGAGGCTGCTGATGCAGTGTAATGCACCCGTCTGATCAGCCATTCCAGGATACACCTCACAAGCAAGAATATTCTCCAGTTTACCTGGAGGAATTGATCAGATAATTTAATGTGCTGTGAACAATTACACAGAAGAAGTAAAATACTTGAGAAGTATGCAACAAGGTCAATGTGAGTAAATGTTTGGACTCATTCAAAGGACATGAGGTTAGACTAATACAGCTTGCACACAGCCCTGCAGGGACTGAGCTGGAAACCCCAGCCACCACACTGTAAAGCGTGATTCAGTGTGTATTTCAGCATTGCACTGTGTTATTATGGCTATTGTAAAGGAATCAGGTGCTGTTTGTGTTTCCTCTATGTCCTGTTCACTTTATTATTCTTTGACCTGGAACTGTAGATCCTTCAGGGATTCCTGCAGTTACTTTATAGTGGAGACATTTTGGGTCAAATGTGTATTTTAGTTTTAAAAATTCACTACAATCTAAACCAAACAATCTTAATTTTATCTTTAAGATGTTGAGGAAATCTTGTAGTTTTATGTCTTTCTGATACATGCAACACTTAAAATGGAGTAAAAATGCAGCCACGCTTGTGTTTTATGTCAGTCTGCACTCTGCTTCTTTTTACATAGTAAGTCTGTCTTTTGGACTTTGAGGCATGGTACTCATTTCTTCAGCTTTGTAGTCTGACACACGCCTGCTTGAGCTGCAGAAATCATGGCTGTAGTTCACCAAAAGAGGGCACTGTGAAGCCATTGCCTCCCTCTTTTGCAACGATGAATACAAAGTCAGAGGTGGGAAAGCTGTAATTACGTTTCCAGCATATGCAAATAGATTTGCTAATGAAGTTGTCGCCTCTGCTGAGGGACTCTTGATAGCAGGCTATTTATGCTGCGCAGACAAACAACCAACGGGGCCAGTGACTCTTGTCACATGCAGAACAAAGGCAAGCTCCTTATTACTGTGTTTGGTTTGATAACCTAAAGTTTGCATTTGACCAATGAACGGTTAATAAAGTTGGATAGTTATTGCAGTTAGGTTTAGTACTGTTCATTGCTCAAGGGTATAATGAAAGTGGCCAGACACGATTTTGACCTGCAGCTATCTAAATACATATGAAGATCTCAAAGCAGCCGCCACACGGTGCACAGAATTTACCTTCATTCCAAATGTTACAGGTTAGCACTCAGTAAAGGGTCGTGCATTAGGTGTGGTGGGTCCGTGCTGCAGAAATGCTGCAGGCTGCTGTGGGGAGGATGTGCCAGATCACAGCTGCATCGCTTGTGGACGGCACTCTACGGGGACAGAAGCAAGGCCTCCGTTGTTCCACATGGGCCATTATTGCGTTATTTATTTGCTCAGTAGAGTGACACCCCACTGCGCAGGGAGTGAGTTACAGGGCTAAGGTCAGGAAGGGGCAGCTGTGCTGTCGTTTGGCATGTGGAATGGAGCGTGTGTAACACACACATGCGAGTGTCTGAAATTAATAGCATTCACATCAGAATTCCTATCTTTAGCCACGCTTTAATATGAGTAAAATAAGAGGAAAAGCTGAAAAATTACACTTGCAGTGCAATGTCAGTGAAAACAGCTGATATTTTTGAGGTTGGGAGATTTTCTCAATCTCTAATTTGTCACCCAGTTGAACATAGACACCATTAGGAAGGTTAGAATCTTTCATTTGATATGCTGAGTGTCAGGATTGTATTAATGAAAAAGATAGAAGTGTTTAATATCCTGTCAGTAACGTTGCCATGATTCTCTGTGAAATCTGGGTCTGTAACTGAAGACCTGATTGATGCAGGAACAGAAGCTGCTTATCATTTGAAAGGTGAGAATCTAAAATGTGTCAAAATTACCTTCATAGCGAACAGACACAATGCACTGCGGTTGTCTGGCTCAGGGTGTTTATGTGAACTAAAACCCCTGCCATTACAGGGTCCATTCATGGTCATGCTGTAGACAGCAACTGACGGCAGTTACAGAAGGCTGAGACATCATGCATGTTATGGGCACCGCCAGGGCTCTACTGGAGCTGAGCTGTGTGAAGCACTGCTTTCTGCACCATGGTCGTGGCAGCGTCTCCGGGGAGCTTAACTGCTGACTTCAGTCTGGCGATTGTGTGGTTTCCTGTGCCTGCTGTTAGGCGGCTCATTGAACCTGTGGGAGCCAGCAGTTAAGAGTAGCTGCTATTTTGTCGCCGTGTTGTTTCTTTTTCTTGTTGCTTCCCTGACCCGAGGCGGGGAGGTGACAGAGGTCTGTGCACGGTGTTGAACTTCTCTGCAATTACAGCTATAGAGACAGCCCTGCAGAACATGGGGGAACAAATTCAGTCTGGAAATCTGTGTGCTCTTCAGCATTGTCAGCCCCTCCTCACACATACCAAAGCTACAGAAGACCTCAGGGTGTGAAAAAAGGGGTTCTGACTGGCTTTGATAAACTGGATTAAAAATTGCGTACATTATTGCTTACGGTTTCTTTGACTTTACCAATGACCCTGAAACTATACAGCCTGAAGTAATTAATTTCAAGCATGAATAAACAGGCAAGTGTGCCGGCATCTTAGTTATGACCTTCTGTTTCTTTCTTCACATAAAGAAGTTTATTGACTGTAATTGTTGTTCGGTACTACTTTGATTACATCATGTCATTTTTTGAAGCCTCAGTGTGGAGGACAGTAGTGCTGTACACTTGAGAAAGGTAAACGGCCAACTGGATGCAGGGGATCCAAGGTGATGCAACTCTACTTTGAAGAGCGTGTCCATTCAGCGTAGAAGTCCTATAAAAGGACAGCTACAGTGGCTCTCTGTACGTGCATAGCTGTATGTTTAAATTTAAACATATGCATATGTTTAAATGCCAGTGGTGTATTTGAAGTCGAGCAGGTTTAATGATGACTCCAGCAGTATTCAGCTGTCCATCACAAAATGAAGAGTGTTTTCATTCCAGTCCATTTCTGTCCCCTTTCACAAATGATTTCACCACACAAATAGCTGGTGGTATAAACAGTTCTCCTTATTCCCCTGTGGTTCTGAATTGTTCGCATTGTGGCTTATGTTGGCTGTGCCTCTACTTTATACTGGAGGAATGTAATACTGTAGAACTACAGACAGTGGCAATCACCTTCACACTGAATAGCAATATATAGATTGTCTAAGTGTTTAAGTTATCAGAAGGTCTGTCTGTTTGGAAAGCAAAACAGAGCATGGGCTTCCTGTTGTAGCTCATAGGAAGAGATCAAGAAACATACATAATGATGTACCACAAGACCCAGCAGTGCTGCTTTTCCACAGAGTGCTGTTGCACACCCACTCCACATGCTGCTGTTTAAAGCAAAGACTGAAATTAGATTTAAACCAGTTAAAGAGGTTAGTATGGATGCAGCTGAGGTCTTTGGCTCTGAGCCTAAAGTAGGGATGGCACCTGGTCCTTATGGTACCTGAAGGAAGCACATAGTCAGTAGACCGGGGGGGGGGGCTGTCACAGGAAGGGCCTTGTAGTGCAGGCTCAGGTCTGTGAAATGTTCTTAACTCAATGTTAAAATTAAAGAAACAGAAAGAGGCTGCTGCAAGTTCACAGATGACTTGTTCACTAGTTTGTTTGAATGTCATTTGCTGATCCCACGTTATGTGCAGCACATTAACCAAGTGAATATTGTAAAGGTATTTATGAAGTGCATGATTGTAGGGAGCTGTCTGGGCAGCGTGAGGTGCGAGGCTTTCTCTCTGTTAAAAGGCCAATTTCTCCACTTCATTTCATTTCACTTTGCTGGCGCTTTTGCCATTGTTTTCTGTTTTTCAGTGACCTTTCTCCCAGCCTCAGCAGCAGAATTAGACATGGCTTTTGGGGGATCAGTGAATCCAGGAAGCTTTAACACTGTCATCCCAGAGTATCAGCTCTGTCTGACAGCACCACTGTGTCATGATCTCACAGGCAGCTATTTATGCAGGCAACACGTTCTGTGGTGTGGACCACTTTTACCAACATATACAGCTGGTGTTGATTGCTTTTCCTCATACCATGTAAAAATAGAAGTTTATTACAGGGTTGTGATAATTCTGTACACCATGATGTAGCTTGTGAAGATGGAATTATGCTGGAGGACGTATGACTCTATATGTTTGATGGATTGCTTATAACATGCTTAAAATAATTTAAAAAATGATAATAATAGTTATTATTATTATTATTAGGAGAGTGGGGCTTTTTTCCTCACATATGTGTCACAGAAGTGTGTTTGAAAGTGAAAGGTCCCGGTCTAAGATGTTTTGCTTTCCGGGTTCATTAGAGTATTTGAATAAGGCCTGACCATTTCTCACACATTTGTTTCCACTTCTCAGGCATTCCAGCTCTTTTTTCATTCTTTCAGTTGGAAAAGTTTCACTCTGCCTAATGTGTTTGTGTTGTCTTTGTGACTAACTTTTAGCCAGTCCAGCTATTTTTTCAGGCAGTTTACTTAGATCCCTGTCACCATTGTAAAGTGACAACCTGATTGTTAACGATGCTACTGTAAATAAGATTGGACTGACTGACTAAAGTATGCAGATGGACCTGCTCCTCATGTTTCCTCCCTGCATAATCACACAGCCACAGCTGTGATTCTGTGTTCTCCTTGGGTCTAAAAGCATGCCCGCATCTGGTTACTTAAATGGTTAATAGGACATTCGATGTTATGTGTTTTGTGTCGCAATTTTATCTGAATGTTCCAAAATTTGTTCAAATCAGGGCAGACAACTGAATACATTAAACAAATGCTCACTGGGAGAAGGTGAAAAAACATCAAGACACTTATGATCCGGAAGCGGCTCTTTTTCGTAAGCTACTTTGAATGTGACATACTAATTTTCATACGTAAATCCACAGAATCTCTGACCTGATCATTGTAACTGTGCAGAGATGGAATAGATTTTTCTCACCCTGAAGACAAGTGCACCAAGCTCTTTGTGTGTTGTTTTATCACCATTTCTGCAGTCGTTAGAAAGATGTGCTTATCAGCTCCAGTGGGGGGCTCTGTTCAGTCAGACTATAACTTTGCATACAAGTATGTTGTTTTTGTCATTTTTATCATTTACTCAAAAATCATGTCAGAAGAAAAAACACCTCTTGTTTAATGGTGTTTTTTCACAGCTTATTCACTGCTTATAGTTGAAGAGAAGCCAGATTGTGGTTATAGTGGAAGGAAATGAGTAACTCCCTGTGCAGCTCCTGTGTCCCACTTTATGGGTATCCAAAATCAAATTCAGTTGATTTAATTCCAGAAATACATGAAAAAAGCTGTCCAACTGGGTGTAAAACGTGGGATTTTGTTACCAAACCATTTTCTGGATCTTTGCCAGTTCAAGTTCACTAATTTTAATCATTCTTGAGAAATACCTTATGAATCTATAATAATAATAATCTGATAGTACTGCGTCCTCAAACAGACCTTGCTCTCAGCTGAGAACTGTCTCATTGTGGAACTGTACACATCCTGTCCCTGTACTGTCGCTGTACTTACTGTATGCACTTTTGTAAGTCGCTTTGGATAAAAGCGTCTGCTAAATAAATAAATGTAAATGTAAATCTACCTCATGGTAAACTTTG